>NC_052147.1:4807667-4885167 GCF_902713615.1 Scyliorhinus canicula
CACCCTCCCCACACCCCGCCATCTCTCACCTCCCCCTCCCCCGCCATCTCTCACCCCCCCACACCCCGCCATCTCTCACCCCCCCTCCCCCGCAATCTCTCACCCTCCCCACACCCCGCCATCTCTCACCTCCCCCTCCCCCGCAATCTCTCACCCTCCCCACACCCCGCCATCTCTCCCCCTCCCCCTGCCATCTCTCACCACCCCCACCCCCGCCATCTCTCCCCCTCCCCCCCCCCCCCCGCCATCTCTCACCCCCCACACCCCCCATCTCTCACCCCCCCACACCCCCGCCATCTCTCACCTCCCCCTCCCCCGCCATCTCTCCCTCCCCCTCCCCTGCCATCTCTCACCGCTCCACACCCCGTCATCTCTCACCCCCCCACACCCCGCCATCTCTCACCCCCCCCACACCCTGCCATCTCTCACCCCCTCTCCCCCTGCCATCTCTCACCCCCCGCCATCTCTCACCCCCACACCCCCTCTCCACCCCCCCGCCATCTCTCACCCCCCACCCCGCCATCTCTCACCTCCCCCTCCCCCCGCCATCTCTCCCCCCCCCCACACCCCCGCCATCTCTCACCCCCCCCACACCCCGCCATCTCTCACCCCCTCCCCCTCCCCCCGCCATCTCTCACCCTCCCCCCACACCCCCCGCCATCTCTCACGCCCCCCACCACACCCCGCCATCTCTCACCTCCCCCCTCCCGCCATCTCTCACCTCCCCCTCCCCGCCATCTCTCACTCCCCCACCCCCGCCATCTCTCACCGTCGCCCTCCCCGCCATCTCTCACCCCCCCACACCCCGCCATCTCTCACCCTCCCCCCACCCCCAGCCATCCATCGCACCTCCCCCTCCCCCGCCATCTCTCACCCCCCCTCCCCCCCGCCATCTCTCACCCCCCACACACGCGCGCATCTCTCACCCCCCCACAGCCCCGCCATCTCCCCCTCCCCTGCCCCTGCCATCTCTCACCCCCCTCCCCCCGCCATCTCTCACCCGCCCTCCCCCCGCCATCTCTCACCCCCACCCCAAACCCCCGCCATCTCTCACCCCCCCACACCCCGCCATCTCCCCCTCCCCTGCCCCCGCCATCTCTCACCCCCCACACCCCCGCCATCTCTCACCCCCCTCCCCCCGCCATCTCTCACCCCCCCACACCCCGCCATCTCTCCCCCTCCCCCTCCCCCGCCATCTCTCACCCCCCACACCCCGCCATCTCTCACCCCCCACACCCCGCCATCTCCCCCTCCCCTGCCCCCTGCCATCTCTCATCCTAACACTTTCCTTCGTCGCCATCTGCTGATGCTCAAGCATCTTTTAAAAAAAAATCTTTTTCCAGTTAAGGGGCAATTTAGCATGGCCAATCCACCTACTCTGCACATCTTTGGGTTGTGGGGGCGAAACCCACGCAGACACGGGGGAGAATGTGCAAACTCCACACGGACAGTGACCCAGGGCCGGGATCGAACCTGGGACCTCGGTGCCGTGAGGCAGCAGGGCTAACCCACTGCTCCACCGTGCTGCCTTAATGCTCAAGCATCCTGCTGGCTTTCTCCCCATATTCACCAACTGCCCCCCTGGCCCTGGGCTGTGCCCCCCACACAAGTCCAAAGTCCATCTGGAGCTTCTATCACTCCATCAACAGCGCCTCCTGAGGTGGTGCTGAGTACCTGCGGGCAACCCTCAGAGTGACCTCCCCCCAACCTCAACCTCTCAGGCCTCTCCAGCCTCACATTGGGCACCTGGATTGCGATAAACTCCACCCCTCGCACTGCCTTCAGCACCTCCCACAACATGGGGGCAGAAACCTCCCTCGTCTTATTCTGCTCCACATAGTTCCGGATAGCCACTCCCATCTTCTCGCAAACCTCTTAATCCACCAATAACCCCACATCCAACCTCCACTGCGGCCGCTGGGGGCTCCCCTTTGCCACCCGCAAATCCACCCAATGCAACACGCGGTCAGACACCACGATCACCGAAAACTCCGATCCAACCACTCCGACCAACGGCACCTTGACCAGGACAAAGAAGTCAATCCGGGAGTACACCCGGTGGACGTGCGAGAGGTATGAAAGTTCCATCACCCTGGCCCTCCCAAACCACCGTGGGTCTGCCCCCCCCCCCCCCCCCCCCCCCCCCCATGCCTCCACAAACCCCAACATCTCCTTTGCCATAACCAACATCCTCAGGGACCTGGGACACGACCGGTCCAGCCGAGGATCCAGCACCGTATTAAAATCCCCCCATAATCAGCCGGAGTGTGTCCAGATCCAGAATCCTTGCCAAAACCTGCCTCAAAAACTCTACATCGTCTTAAAGGGGCGCACGGTAGCACAGTGGGTAGCACTGTTGCTCCAGGGTCCCAGGTTCGATTCCGGCTTGGGTCACTGTCTGTGCGGAGTCTGCACGTTCTCCCCGTGTCTGCGTGGGTTTCCTCCGGGTGCTCCGGTTTCCTGCCACAAGTCCCGAAAGATGTGCTGTTAGGTGAATTGGGCATTCTGAATTCTCCCTCCGCGTACCCGAACAGGCGCCGGGATGTGGCGACTAGGGGCTTTTCACAGTAACTTCATTGTAGTGTTAATGTAAGCCTACTTGTGACAATAAAGATTATTATTACACACTCACCAGCAACATGAGCTCCATCCCCCCCCTCATCATCACAAAGCTACCCCCCCCCCAGCTTCTGTCACTATACTCCCCACCTGAGAAGCCACCCTTTGATTGATCAGCACAGTCACCCCCCCAATCCAATCCCGAATGGAATACCTGCCCCATCCATCCCTTCCTCAACCTCGCCTGGTCCCTACCTCCCAAATGCATCTCCTGAAGAAACACCACGTCTGCCTTCAAACTCTTTAAATGCACGGAAACGCGTGACCTCTTAATCGGCTCATTTAATCCCCGAAAATTCCACACAATAGAAATATAAAAACATAGACAATAGGTGCAGGAGTGGGCCATTTGGCCCCTCGAGCCTGTATCACCATTCAATAAGATCATGGCTGATTATCCAGCTCCCTGGGCCCAATGGGCTGGAACTTTTATTTCTCAAAAATAAATTTTATTCATAAGTTACAAAACATTCCGATTTGAAAATGGCAGAAACTGCCAGAAAATCCGACTTGTCTCCACAGCATGTCCACTGTGAGACGCAGCAAGAAATGTTCTTGCTCTCGAGGGAGTTCAGCGAAGGTTTACCAGACCAAAGCGTGTCTTTCACCGAGTTGATGACCGTCCAGCAGCAGTTGATGTTTGTCTCGGTGTGTGTCCCTGGGAACAGCCCGTCGAGCACAGAGTCCTCTGTCACAGAGCTGCTCGGGATGAACCTTGATAATCACTCCTGTACCATGGCCATCAGCTGAGTCACCTTGTGCTTTCTCTAGAGGTTGTAAATGGATCGTGTTCACAGGGACATGATGTACAAAGCTCTGGTTAAAGGGGAGGAAGATGCCGTACATCATCCTGATCCTGACGGCCACCTTTGGGTGCAGCTGCATCAAGCTTTGTGCGGGTTCTCAATGTGGAGACACCAATGTGTTACCACTTGTTGAGGTTCTATTGTGAAGGGTGGGTCCAGCCCCATTGCTGTCAAACGCTCCGTGTGGTTGGGCGATGCCACACCACCTGTCCCTTATGGAAAGGTTTATACAGAGAAACACCTCTGATAACAAGTCCATGAGACAGCGGTCTGTACGGAACATCCCAGAGACCCTTCGGGAAAAGGAGATGGTGGATTCTGTTGGGTGGTTTCCTGAACAGACTGTCATTGGACAGAATGCCTCATCGCCAGAACTTTCAAACAAGCACCAAGACTTAGGTTGGCTGGTGGTGAGAAAGGTCCTCCCTATCAGACCCCCCCTACAGACTGGGAGTTCCCCCCTGTCCGCACACTGCCCTCGAGGTGACTGTGGTGGGCAAGAGGCCCTCGTCCGCCTCCTTCTGGAATGTGCCTTTGCGAGGAAGGTCTGGAGAGAGATGGTGTTTTTTGTCGAGGTTCATCCCGAGCAGCTCTGGAATTCCTCTCATCCTATTTCCCTCTGGCTCTCTCCCTCATCCTCTCTCCCTCATCCTCTCTCCCTCATCCTCTCTCCCTCATCCTCTCTCCCTCATCCTCTCCCTCATTCTCCCTCTCCCTCATTCTCTCTCCCTCATTCTCCCTCTCCCTCATTCTCTCTCCCTCATCCTCTCTCCCTCATCCTCTCTCCCTCATCCTCTCTCCCTCATCCTCTCCCTCATTCTCCCTCTCCCTCATTCTCTCTCTCTCTTATTCTCTCTCTCCCTCATTCTCTCTCCCTCATTCTCTCCCTCATCCTCTCTCCCTCATCCTCTCTCCCTCATCCTCTCTCCCTCATCCTCTCTCCCTCATTCTCTCTCCCTCATCCTCTCGCCCTCATTCTCTCTCCCTCATCCTCTCTCCCTCATTCTCTCCCTCATTCTCTCTCCCTCATCCTCTCTCCCTCATCTTCTCTCCCTCATCCTCTCTCCATCATCCTCTCTCCCTCATCCTCTCTCCCTCATCCTCTCCCTCATTCTCTCTCGCTCTCATTCTCTCTCTCCCTCATCCTCTCTCCCTCATCCTCTCCCTCATTCTGTCCCTCATTCTCTCTCCCTCATTCTCTCCCTCATTCTCTCCCTCATTCTCTCCCTCATTCTCTCTCCCTCTCATTCTCTCTCTCCCTCATTCTCTCTCCCTCATCCTCTCGCCCTCATTCTCTCTCCCTCATCCTCTCTCCCTCATTCTCTCCCTCATCCTCTCCCTCATCCTCTCTCCCTCATTCTCTCCCTCATCCTCTCCCTCATTCTCTCCCTCATTCTCTCCCTCATCCTCTCTCCCTCATCCTCTCTCCCTCATCCTCTCCCTCATTCTCTCCCTCATTCTCTCCCTCATTCTCTCTCCCTCTCATTCTCTCTCTCCCTCATTCTCTCTCCCTCATCCTCTCTCCCTCATTCTCTCTCCCTCATCCTCTCTCCCTCATCCTCTCTCCCTCATCCTCTCCCTCATTCTCTCCCTCATTCTCTCCCTCATTCTCTCTCCCTCTCATTCTCTCTCTCCCTCATCTCTCTCCCTCATCCTCTCTCCCTCATTCTCTCTCCCTCATCCTCTCTCCCTCATCCTCTCTCCCTCATCCTCTCCCTCATCCTCTCTCCCTCATCCTCTCCCTCATTCTCTCCCTCATTCTCTCTCTTATTCTCGCTCCCTCATTCTCTCTCCCTCATCCTCTTCCCCTCATCCTCTCTCCCTCATTCCCTTTCCCTCATTCTCTCTCCCTCATTCTCTCTCCCTCATTCTCTCTCCCTCATTCTCTCTCCTTCATCCTCTCCCTCATTCTCTCTCCCTCATTCTCTCTCGCTCTCATTCTCTCTCTCTCTCATTCTCTCTCTCCCTCATTCTCTCTCCCTCATCCTCTCTCCCTCATCCTCTCCCTCATTCTCTCTCTACCTCATCCTCTCTCCCTCATTCTCTCTCCCTCTCATTCTCTCTCTCCCTCATCCTCTCCCTCACCTTTCTCCCTCATCCTATCTCCCCCTCCCTCTCCCTCTCTCTCTCTTCCTCTTTGATAACTCCTATGAAGTGACTCGAGATGTTTTGCTATTTTAAAGGCGCTACATCGATGCAGATTGTTGGATTGGTTTATTGTCACGTGTACCGAGGTACAGTGAACAGTGTTGAACAGGATTTCGGAGGCTCGGCTGGGGCAGCATTGGATCCCAATCAGCCCAATTTCTGCTTTCCGATACTTTTCCCAGATTCAATTCGCTGGGTAATCTGACTGAATACCGGATTACTCACAGGGAATGTTTGATGCATTCCCATATCCCTCTTCCCTCAAAATGACGGAATCCGAGCAACAGGGTTTGCGCTAAGAGCAGGAAGCAAAGATTCTCGGTTGTGGAGTATCAGCCATTTCAGAATAAAATGTCAAATGGGACCGTGAACATGTGCATTAAAAAGATCCACCTGCAGCTAAGCAGGAGGCACATTGTACAGGGTATCAGTAACCAGCCGGTAACTGCTTTCATGTGATTGCAACACAATAGTGAAACATTCAGTTCAAACAAGGACAAGGATAGGAGGTGTAATTAGAAATTGAAGACAGTGTTTAAATTTACAGAGAGACACTTGACGAGAGGGCTGTGATTGGCTGAGAGAGAGAAGGCAGTGCAGTGGGATTAAAGTATAAAGCATTATCTCCGGTGAGCTAGACCCGACCAGAGGGTTAAAGATCGAATTGTAGGGGCCGGCACGTGGCGCAGTGGTTAGCACTGGGTCTGCGGCGCATAGGACCTGGGTTCGAATCCCGGCCCTGGGTCACTGTCCATGTGGAGTTTGCACGTTCTCCCCATGCCTGCGTGGGTCTCACTCCACAACCCAAAGATGTGCAGGGTAGGTGGATTGGCCACGCTAAATTGGGGAAAAAAATAATCTAACTTTTAAAAAAAAGATTGAATTGTCGAGGGTTGTGCTCAGACTGAACTTCAAGCACAATGTTCAGTTCTAGCCAATCCCACCTTGAGCACTGGGTCCTAACTCACACCAACTCTTGTCCCTCATTCTTTAGGTGTTCAAGCTCTGAATTCCCTCCCGAAATTTCTCAGCCTCTCTCCCTTACTGTCTTCTCCTTTCTGTCTCTTCTTAAAACGTGCCCTCTTGATTTATACTTCCAGAGGGTCAGTACTGAGGGAGTGCTGCACTGTCAGAGGGTCAGTACTGAGGGAGTGCTGCACTATCAGAGGGTCAGTACTGAGGGAGCTCCGCACTGTCTGAGGGTCAGTACTGAGGGAGTGCTGCACTGTCAGAGGGTCAGTACTGAGGGAGTGCCGCACTGTCAGAGGGTCAGTACTGAGGGAGTGCCGCACTGTCAGAGGGTCAGTACTGAGGGAGTGCTGCACTGTCAGAGGGTCAGTACTGAGGGAGTGCCGCACTGTCAGAGGGTCAGTACTGAGGGAGTGCTGCACTGTCAGAGGGTCAGTACTGAGGGAGTCCGCACTGTCAGAGGGTCAGTACTGAGGGAGTGCTGCACTGTCAGAGGGTCAGTACTGAGGGAGTGCTGCACTGTCAGAGGGTCAGTACTGAGGGAGTGCTACACTGTCAGAGGGTCAGTACTGAGGGAATGCTGCACTGTCAGAGGGTCAGTACTGAGGGAGTGCTGCACTGTCAGAGGGTCAGTATTGAGGGAGTGCCGCACTATCAGAGGGTCAGTACTGAGGGAGTGCCGCACTGTCAGAGGGTCAGTAATTAAGGAGTGTCGTACTGTCAGGGTCAGTACTGAGGGAGTGCTGCACTGTCAGAGGGTCAGTACTGAGGGAGTGCCGCACTATCAGAGGGTCAGTACTGAGGGAGTGCCGCACTGTCAGAGGGTCAGTAATTAGGGAGTGTCGCACTGTCAGGGTCAGTACTGAGGGAGTGCTGCACTGTCAGGGGGTCAGTACTGAGGGAGTGCTGCACTGTCAGAGGGTCAGTACTGAGGGAGTGCTGCACTGTCAGAGGGTCAGTACTGAGGGAGTGCTGCACTGTCAGGGGGTCAGTACTGAGGGAGTGCTGCACTGTCAGAGGGTCAGTACTGAGGGAGTGCTGCACTGTCAGAGGGTCAGTACTGAGGGAGTGCCGCACTGTCAGAGGGTCAGTACTGAGGGAGCGCCGCACTGTCAGAGGGTCAGTACTGAGGGAGTGCTGCACTGTTAGAGGGTCAGTACTGAGGGAGTGCCGCACTGTCAGAGGGTCAGTACTGAGGGAGTGCCGCACTGTCAGAGGGTCAGTACTGAGGGAGTGCCGCACTGTCAGAGGGTCAGTACTGAGGGAGTGCCGCACTGTCAGAGGGTCAGTACTGAGGGAGTGCCACACTGTCAGAGGGTCAGTACTGAGGGAGTGCTGCACTGTCAGAGGGTCAGTACTGAGGGAGTGCCGCACTGTCAGAGGGTCAGCACTGAGGGAGTGCCGCACTGTCAGAGGGTCAGCACTGAGGGAGTGCCGCACTGTCAGAGGGTCAGTACTGAGGGAGTGCCGCACTGTCAGAGGGTCAGTACTGAGGGAGTGCTGCACTGTCAGAGGGTCAGTACTGAGGGAGTGCCGCACTGTCAGAGGGTCAGTACTGAGGGAGTGCCGCACTGTCAGAGGGTCAGTACTGAGGGAGTGCCGCACTGTCAGAGGGTCAGTATTGAGGGAGTGCTACACTGTCAGAGGGTCAGTACTGAGGGAGTGCTGCACTGTCAGAGGGTCAGTACTGAGGGAGTGCCGCATTGTCAGAGGTTCAGTACTGAGGGAGTGCTGCCCTGTGAGAGAAAGTAAATGGGGCAGCAAGGTAGGACAGTGGTTAGCACAGTTACTTCACAGCTCCTGGGTCCCAGGTTCGATTCCCGGTTTGACTCACTGTCTGTACGGAGTCTGCACGTTCTCCCCGTGTCTGTGTGGGATTCTTCCGGGTGCTCCGGTTTCCTTAACAAAGCGGTTTATTGATAAAAAGCATAGGCAGTGAGATACCAGACACAGAACACCATGCGACAAGCCTTTACTTCAGCCCACTGGTGCACACTGCCTGGGGTCCTGCTCCCAGGGCCCCATCAAACTCTCCATTGGCTGGGGTTTGTGCGCTCCTGCCCAATTGCCCCTGAGTTGGTCACGTGGTCCATGGAGCCCTCCACCTTAAAGGGGCAACACTGCAACAGGGTCAAATGTTATCGGGGGCGGGGGCGGGGCGGGGGGGGGGGGGGGGGGGGTTGGTGGAAAATGAAGGTTGGGCCACACTCAGATCAGCCATGAATGGTGGAGCAGGCTCGAGGGGCCAAATGGCCTACTGCTGCCCCTAATTCATATCCCATTGACAGAAAATCAGGGTGGCCCAACTCGGTGTGCTGGGGCCAATATTCATTCCTAAACTAACATCACTGAAAAAGCTTTGACAAAGAGTTATCCAGTCTCAATACGTCAGCTCCCTCCTCTCTCCACAGAGGCTGTCAGGCCTGCTGAGATCTTCCAGCATTTTCTCTTTTTGTTTCCGATTCCAGCGTCTGCAGGAATTTACTTTTATCATGGATATAGATTTTCGGTCATTATCAGAGTTGCTGGGCATAAATTGGCCGCCGTGTTTCCTGCTTTACAAATGACTGCACATCATTGGCTGTGAAGCTGAGGTGAAGTCCTTTCTCTGTGAGTTGAAGTGTTGGCTAGTGGAGACTTGAGAGGTGAACAGACATTTCCAACACTGATGGAGGTTCAACTCAATTTTATTAACTACTTCTAACTAACTAACACACGATGACTGTGGGTCTAAATGATGGTAACTTAAACTAGAGACCCAAGCCTTGTCCGAACCAGTTGATTCTCTCAGCACGTGGTGTGAGTCTGTGCTGGGCTGGATGAGCTCTTGTTACACTGAGAGGCAGCTCCCAGAATGAGCAGGAACCGTGGTGCCCTCTGCCTTTATAGTGTGTGTATTCTAACTGGTGATTGGCTGCGGTGTTTGTACATGTTGATTGGTCCCTGTGTGTGTCCATCAGTGTGTGTCTGCACCATGATATACTGGTGTATAATATGACATGAGTAACGCCACCTTCTCCTTCGGCTCACCAGCTATAAACACCAGGACAGAAGGGGTTAAACTGGAACTGGATGAACTGGAGCTGCTGACTGCATTGGTGGCAAAGGAAAGGATATTATCTCGGATTATTGCCCATATTAAATACAAATATAAGAAGATGTTCTACCCCAGAAATATTATCAGGCAGAATTTTAAAAAAAGTTGCAAGTATAATTTCAGAATATTCCAGGGTAGATATAAAGATTCATAATCTGTTTCTCTATTTAAAAAGAAATCAATTGAATCGCAGACGCTAGAAACACTTTTCCCAGAGTTTGAGTTTGGTATAATTTGTTCTGTGACAGTCTTTCATTAACCTGGGAGCCCCGTTCACCTGGACTAAATGCCATATGTCCTTCATCGTGGAAACCTTTCCCATGATGAAGCCAAACATGTGTCTGCCGGAAGTGAAAGGTTCTGTTAGAAACCCAGCATTGAGGATTAGCATCGCCCCTCCCCGAGATCCATCCCCATTTTCTCCTCTCTCTGCCCCTTCATTGGAAACAATGAATTGGGTAATCTAAATTTATTTTTAAAAAGAAGGTTCTGAGTCTTGTATAGTTCAACAGTAAATGATTATTAACTCCTCACAGTTATGTACATGTAGACAGTACATGTCCAAGCTAAAAGCTGTCTCCATGCTTGCCTCTACACATGTCTCTGTCCAGTACAAGACTGTCCTCTCGACTCGGGTCCTGTATTCCTTTTACATTACAGTGTGGGTGGGGAGGGACTGTACCCAGTCCGACGTTAACTTTTTCTATCTCAGGCCCTTATGCAACAGAGCCCAAAGGCCAGAAATCAAACAGAATAGCTGCCAGTACCCCAATTCTAAATTTACCCACTCAGGTAGGGGCCTCACGGTAGCATGGTGGTTAGCATCAATGCTTCACAGCTCCAGGGTCCCAGGTTCGATTCCCGGCTGGGTCACTGTCTGTGTGGAGTCTGCACGTCCTCTCTGTGTGTGCGTGGGTTTCCTCCGGGTGCTCCGGTTTCCTCCCACAGTCCAAAGATGTGCGGGTTAGGTGGATCGGCCATGCTAAATTGCCCGTAGTGTAAGGTTAATGGGGGGATTGTTGGGTTACGGGTATACGGGTTACGTGGGTTTAAGTAGGGTGATCATTGCTCGGCACAACATCGAGGGCCAAAGGGCCTGTTCTGTGCTGTACTGTTCTATGTTCTATGTTCTTCTAGGTCTCTCCATGGACTTGCCCCTATTTATCTCAGTCATCTCCTCCAGACCCACAATCTCTGGCCTTTCGGCATTGTAATAACTGCACCATTGGCAGAATGGCCTCCTTCTGCACTGTAAATTCTGTGATCTATGAATCTAACTATAGATTTTCCCTTCCAGGCACAGAAACATTAAATTAAACCACTTAAAACTGTACCTTATTTCGACTAATATACATCCTTTAAAACTGAATTTATTTTCCTAACATTATTCTCAAACGCTTCCGTCATCCCGGGAGCTCTGGATTTGTTTACCTTCCTCCCCACGGGAATGTACTGACATGTGAGAGTACCTTTAAGAAATGGGTGTTTATCAAATAGCTGTAGTGGGTGTACCTTTAAAAAATGGGCGTTCCGTGTCTGCGTGGTTTTCGCCCCCACAACCCAAAAATGTGCAGAGTAGGTGGATTGGCCACGCTAAATTGCCCCTTAATTGGAAAAAATAATTGGGTAATCTAAATTTATAAAAAAATAATGGGTGTTTGTCAAATAGCTGCAGTGATGTCAGAGTGTGGGTGGAGCTTGGCTGCCTGTCTGCTTTTACTTTCGCTTTGAACGAAAAGCTGGTGTGTGTCTGTGAGTTTTTAGTTTTGTTTTGAGAGTGACAAGCTGCAGTGAAAGCCGCAGATGTGCATGGATATCTCTACAAGTTAAAGAGTGTTTGGGTGATTTCAAAGTGATAACTGCTCTCAGTAGAGAATTGAAACCTGCTCTCTGCATTAAAAAGGGTATTTGTCTTGTGGATGTTGTAAGGAAAGATTAAGGGTTACTTATAGAGTACTGTATTCTTTGGGGGGAATATTTTAGTTGATGGTAGCTAAGATGTTTACTTTGTGTGTTTAAAAATGTTAATGGGATTCATAGAATAAACATTGTTTTTTTGTTTAAAAATACTTTAGCTCTCTGTTGCGCCACACCTGTAAAGTAGACCCGTGTGCTTTTCATAACCAAAATCTATTCAAAATTGTGGGTCACGTAAACTCCATGATACACTTTGGGGTTCTCTAAACCCTGACCCTGGTACCTTGACTACACCTGAACCACCTCACCTTCAAAGGTAGCCCATTGCTCAATTACAATTTTACCCAACATTCTTCGATTCCAACTCACCGGGACCAAATCCATTCTTACCCCATCGAATATTCTCTCCTTCTATTAATTGTTCTTCCTCTGCATTGCTCTTTGTCCTTTTCCAAATCCAACCGAAACCTTATGATACTGTGATCACTGTCCCCGAAATGTTCCCCGACTGACACCTGATCCACTTGGCCCACCTCACTCCCCAGAACCAGGTCCGGCAATGCTGGTTTAGCACACTGGGCTAAATCGCTGGCTTTTAAAGCAGACCAAGGCAGGCCAGCAGCACGGTTCAATTCCCGTACCAGCCTCCCCGAACAGACGCCGGAATGTGGCGACGAGGGGCTTTTCACAGTAAAGCCTACTCGTGACAATAAGCGATTTTCATTTTTTCATTTTCATTCCTCACTGGACCTGAAATAAACAAAGTTCTCCTGAATAGTCGAGAGTAACTCTTGTCCCACTCTGCCTTTTTTTTAATAAATGTTTTTTATTCAGTTTTCATGTTTTATATTGAACAAATTACAAATTGTTAGAGAGAGAAAAAAAAAACACGCAAAAATTAACATATATATTTACAGGTGAGCATCTTCGTAGTAATAACTGTGGCCTCCCCCTCTTTGCCGGCATACATATTTTACATTCCCCAACATGTTTATTAGCATTTATTTAGTTTGGTTTTGGGCCTTAGCTAGCCATCAAACCCCCGTAACGAGCCCGTAGTCCCCGCCTCCCCGCCGGCTACCTTCCCCCGACTATTCTTCCTCTTGTACGTTGGCCACAAACAGGTCCCGGAACAATTGCATGAATGGCTCCCACGTTCTGTGGAAGCCGTCGTCCGACCCTCGGATGGCGAATTTGATTTTCTCCATTTGGAGAGATTCCGAGAGGTCGGACAGCCAGTCTGCAGCTCTGGGCGGTGCTGTTGACCGCCAGCCAAACAGGATTCTACGGCGGGCGATCAGGGAGGCAAAGGCAAGGGCGTCCGCCCTCCTCCCCAGGAATAGATCTGGCTGTTCTGAAACCCCGAAGACCGCCACTATCGGGCATGGCTCCACCCTCACCCCCACCACTTTGGACATAGCCTCGAAGAAGGCTGTCCAGTACTCCACAAGTCTGGGGCAAGACCAGAACATGTGGGCGTGGTTGGCCGGGCCTCTTTGGCACCGCTCACATCTGTCCTCCACCTCCGGGAAGAACCTACTCATACGGTTTCTCGTTAAGTGGGCTCTATGTACCACTTTTAGTTGCGTCAGGCTGAGCCTTGCGCACGTGGAGGTGGAGTTGACCCTATGCAGTGCTTCGCTCCAGAGTCCCCACCCTATCTCCATCCCCAGGTCGTCCTCCCATTTCCTTCTTGTTGCGTCCAGTACGGTGTCGTCCCTATCTACCAGTCGGTCATACATGTCACTGCAGTTCCCTTTCTCTAGGATACTTGCGTCCAGTAGGTCTTCCAGTAGTGTCTGTCGTGGCGGTTGTGGGTACGTCCTTGTCTCCTTTCGTAGGAAGTTTTTGAGCTGCAGGTACCGTAGCTCGTTCCCCCCAGCTAGCTGAAATTTCTCTGTCAGTTCGTCCAGTGTTGCGATCCTGCCGTCCGTGTATAGGTCCCTGACTGTCAGTGTCCCCCCGTCCTGTCTCCACCTTTTGAAGGTGGCGTCAGTCAGTGCTGGTTTGAACCTATGGTTGTTGCAGATGGGAGCCTTGTCCGACATTTTGGTCAGGCCAAATTGCTGCCGCAGTTGGTTCCAGGATTGGAGGGTGGCTGTCACCACTGGGCTGCTGGAGTGTTTTTTGGGTGGGGATGGGAGTGCTGCCGTGGCGAGGGCCTGGAGGGAGGTCCCCATGCAGGAGGCCTCCTCCGCACGCACCCACTCGGCTTCTGGCTCCTGGATCCATCCCCTTACTCGCTCGGCTGTTGCCGCCCAGTGGTAGAATTGTAGATTCGGGAGGGCTAGCCCCCCCCTGGATTTTGTTTTCTGTAGGACCTTCTTTGGGATCCTAGCATTTTTACCCCCCCATACGAATGCCATGATAAGTTTGTCCAGCGCTATGAAGAAGGCCTTGGGGATGTAGATCGGAATGGATCTAAACAGGAAGAGGAACCTGGGCAATACGTTCATTTTGATCGTCTGAACTCTCCCCGCGAGGGAGAGCGGGAGTGTGTTCCATCTTTGCAGGTCCTTTTTTACTTCCTCCGCCAGGCTGGTGAGGTTCCATTTGTGGATCCCTTTCCAGTCATGGGCTATTTGGATCCCCAGGTAGCGGAATTTATGTCGGGCTTGTTTGAACGGCAGCCCCTTTAGTGCTGCCCCCCCCCCCCCCCCCCCCATTGCTGGTGTACTGGGAAGATCTTGCTTTTGCTCATGTTGAATTTGTAGCCCGAGAAGGCTCCAAACTCTTTCAGGAGCGCGATGATTCCGTCCATGCTGCTTTGTGGGTCCGAGATGTAGAGGAGCAGATCGTCTGCATAGAGTGAGACTCTGTGCTCTCTGCCTCCCCTTCGGATCCCCCTCCAATTTTTTGCTGCCCTGAGCGCAATTGCTAGCGGTTCGATTGCTAGTGCGAACAGCAGTGGGGACAGTGGGCATCCTTGTCTGGTGCCCCTGTGCAGCTGGAATTATTGGGAGTTGGTATTGTTGGCCCACTCTGCCTTTTACTTTATTATTATTATTATTGTCTCATTCTCATTCTATATTAGCATAATTAGAATCTCCTATTTTCACTACTCTCTAGTTTTTACACATCTACAAATTTCCTTATGAGTTTGCTTCCCTACATCTTTCCCACTAGTTGGCGGCCAATAGAATACACCCAATGGTGTAACGCAATCTCCACTGTTTCCTAACTCCCACTAAATAGATTTTGTCCTTGACCCCCCTTCAGGACATCCCCACTCTCCAACACTGTATCACTCTCCTTGATCAGTGAGGACACCCCTTCTCTTTTCTTTCCTCTCCTAACCCTCCTGAACACTTCTTATCCAGGGATGTTTTGGTTCCCAGTCCTGACCATTTTTGAGCCAGGTTTCTGTTATCGCCATAAAATCATTAAAAATCGAAAAAGAAAATTGTTTCCAATTAAGGGGCAATTTAACGTGGCCAATCCACCTAACCTGCACATCTCTGGGTTGTGGGGGTGAAACCCACGCAAACACGGGGAGAATGTGCAAGTTCCACACGGACAGTGACCCACGGCCGGGATCGAACCCGGGTCCTCAGCACAGTGAGGCCCACATCGCCATAACATCTTTAAAAAAAATAAATTTGGATGACCGAATTCTTTTTTTCTAATTAAAGGGCAATTTAGCGTGGTCAATTCACCTACCCTGCACATCTTTGGGTTGAGGGGGTGAGATACGGGGCCGTAACATCATAACCCCAGATATCGATTTACACTTACAGCTCACCAACCTTATTTACTACACTCCGCACAAGTACATACCTGCACTAGATACCTGAATTAGACCTTATTGCATTCTCCTTACGCTGACGTACCTAATATCTCACTATTTCTTACATAAGTGATATCTGTCTCTCCCACTTCATTGCTCACCTTGCTCCTCATTTCAATTGCCACACCCTGGTTTGTATTCCCTGCTAAATTAATATTCCCTTCCCAGAGCAAACCGCCCACTATGTCAATAGTCCCGGCCCGATTCAGATGTAACCTGTCCCACCTGTGCAGGACCCATCTCTCCAGAACCGGTTCCAATGTCCCAGGACTATAAAGCCCTGCCTCCTGCATTACCTCTCCAGCCACACGCTCATCTGCTCTATCCATCTAATTCTATAGCCACTAGAATTTGTTACTGGCAGCAATTTAAGCTCCTGCTCACTCGTATCTTTTTCTGAGCTCCCTAAAAACTGTCTGGAAGACCTCATACCATTTCTGCCCAGTTTGTTGGTAACAATATGGATCAGAGCATCTGGCTATACATTGAAGTTAGGAACAGGAAGAGGCCGTGATTCAGCCCTTTGATTTTTCTCCGTCTTCGCTAGACAATAACATTATGCCTTATCTGGCTGTGTCTCATAGAGTAATAATAATAATGATCTTTATTATTGTCACAAGTTTTATTGTCACATTGCATTAACCCTGCGATGAAGTTACTGTGAAAAGCCCCTAGTCGCCACACTCCGGCGCCTGTTCGGGTACACAGAGGGAGAATTCAGAAACGGGACTTGTGGGAGGAAACCGGAGCACCCGGAGGAAACCCACGCAGACACGGGGAGAACGTGAAGACTCCGCACCGACAGTGACCCAAGCCGGGAATCGAACCTGGGACCCTGGCGCTGTGAAGCAACAGTGCTAACCACTGTGCTACCGTGTGGCTCAAGCGCAAGGCAGACATGCTGAAATTATACAAGACACCAGTCAGACCTCAGCTGGAATATTGCGTGCAGCTCTGGATGTCACACTACAGGAAGGATGTGAACATATCAGAGAGAGAGCGCAGGAGAGGTTTACAATGGGTCCAGGAATGAGAAGCTTCAGTTATGAAGATATTGGAGAGAAGGCGGCTGAGAGGGGATTTGTGAGAGATGTTGAAAATCATGAAGCAGCTGAATGCATGGCATTAAGGGTAAAGTAATAGCATGGATAGAGGATTGGTTAATTAATATAAAGCAAAGAGTGGGGATTAATGGGTGTTTCTCTGGTTGGCAATCAGTAGCTAGTGATGTCCCTCAGGGATCCTTGTTGGGCCCACAATTGTTCACAATTTAAATAGATGATTTGGAGTTGGGGACCAAAGGCAATGTGTCCAAGTTTGCAGATGACACTAAGATGAGTGGTAAAGCGAAAAATGCAGAGGATACTGGAAGTCTGCAGAGGGATTTGGATAGGTTAAGTGAATGGGCTAGGGTCTGGCAGATGGAATACAATGTTGACAAATGTGAGGTTATCCATTTTGGTAGGAATAACAGCAAACGGGATTATTATTTAAACGATAAAATATTAAAGCATGCTGCTGTGCAGAGAGACCTGGGTGTGCTAGTGCATGAGTCACAGAAAGTTGGTTTACAGGTGCAACAGGTGATTAAGAAGGCAAATGGCATTTTGTCCTTCATTGCTAGAGGGATGGAGTTTAAGACTAGGGAGGTTATGTTGCAATTGTGTACGGTGTTAGTGCGGCCACACCTGGAGTATTGTGTTCAGTTTTGGTCTCCTTACATGAGAAAGGATGTACTGGCACTGGAGGGTGTGCAGAGGAGATTCACTAGGTTAATCCCAGAGCTGAAGGGGTTGGATTACGAGGAAAGGTTGAGTAGACTGGGACTGTACTCGTTGGAATTTAGAAGGATGAGGGGGGATCTTATAGAAACATATAAAATTATGAAGGGAATAGATAGGATAGATGCGGGCAGGTTGTTTCCACTGGCGGGTGAAAACAGAACTAGGGGACATAGCCTCAAAATAAGGGGAAGTAGATTTAGGACTGAGTTTAGGAGGAACAGGTAGCACGGTGGCCTAGTGGTTAGCACAACCGCCTCACGGCGCTGAGGTCCCAGGTTCGATCCCGGCTCTGGGTCACTGTCCGTGTGGAGTTTGCACATTCTCCCCGTGTCTGCGTGGGTTTCGCCCCCACAACCCAAAAATGTGCAGAGTAGGTGGATTGGCCACGCTAAATTGCCCCTTAATTGGAAAAAAATAATTGGGTAATCTAAATTTATTAAAAAAAAGAGTTTAGGAGGAACTTCCTCACCCAAAGGGTTGTGAATCTATGGAATTCCTTGCCCAGTGAAGCAGTTGAGGCTCCTTCATTAAATGTTTTTAAGGTAAAGATAGATAGTTTTTTGAAGAATAAAGGGATTAAGGGTTATGGTGTTCGGGCCGGAAAGTGGAGCTGAGTCCACAAAAGATCAGCCATGATCTCATTGAAAGGCGGAGCAGGCTCGAGGGGCCAGATGGCCGACTCCTGCTCCTAGTTCTTATGTTCTTATGACAGAGTAGACAGGGAGAAACTGTTCCCGCTGGTAAAAGAATCGAGAACGAGAGAGCACAGATTTTAAAGTTATTTGCCTGGAAGTGTGGTGGAGGCAGGTTCAATCGAGGCTCTCAAGAGGGAATTAGCTGATTATTTGATCTGCAGGGGTTATGGGGAAAAGTCAGGGGAATGGCACTAAATCATGCTGCTCGTTTGGAGAGTTGGTGCAGAAACAATGGGCTGAATGGCCTCTATCTGCACCCTACCGCTTCTGTGATTCCATTTTCCTGTCTATCCCCCATAAACCTTAACTCTCTTGTCCATTAAAAATCTGTCAAACTGCCTTGATTAAATTCAATGACTCAGCCGACACTGCCCTCTGTGGGAGAGGCTTCCACACACTAATGACCTCCCAGAGAAAAAGAATTCTTCTAATCTCTTTTATTTATTTATTCCTAATTTAGACTACCCAATTTCTTTTTCCCAATTAAGGGGCAATTTAGTGTGGCCAATCCACCTACCCGGCACATCTTTGGGTTGTGGGGGCGAAACCCACGCAGACACGGGGAGAATGTGCAAACTCCACACGGACAGTGACCCAGAGCCAGGATCGAACCTGGTACCTCGGTGGCCTGAGGCGGTAGTGCTAACCCACTGAGCCACCATGCTGCCATTCTCTTTCTTAAAAAGGAGACATCTTATTCTTAAATTGTGTCCCCTCAGTCTAGTCCTTCCCACTGTTGGAAACATCCTCCTAGTTTACATCCTGTCGCATCTCTTCAGAATCTTCTATGTTTCAATAGGATCATCTCTCAGTCTTCGATCCAGGCAAATGCGAGGTGTTGCATTTTGGAAGATCTAATTCATGAGCGGACTATGCGGTCAATGGAAGAGTCCTGGGGAAAATTGATGTACAGAGAGATCTGGGAGTTCAGGTCCATTGTACCCTGAAGGTGGCAACGCAGGTGGATAGAGTGGTCAAGAAGGCATACAGCATGCCTGCCGTCATCGGACGGGGTATTGAGTACAAGAGTCGGCAGGTTATGTTACAGTTGTATAGGACTTTGGTTAGGCCACATTTGGAATACTGCGTGCAGTTCTGGTCGCCACATTACCAAAAGGGTGTGGATGCTTTAGAGAGGGTGCAGAGGTTCACCAGGATGTTGCCTGGTATGGAGGGTGCTAGCTATGAAGAAAGGTTGAGTAGATTAGGATTGTTTTCGTTGGAAAGACGAAGGTTGAGGGGGGATCTGATTGAGGTCTACAAAATTATGAGAGGTATGGACAGGGTGGGTAGCAACAAGCTTTTCCCAAGATTGGGGGTGTCAATTACAAGGGATCACGATTTCAAGGTGAGAGGCGGCAAAGTTTAAGGAAGATGTGCGTGGAAAGTTTTTTACGCAGAGGGTGGTGGGTGCCTGGGACGCTTTGCCAGCGGAGGTGGTAGAGGCGGGCACGATAGCATCATTTAAGATGCATCTAGACAGATATATGAACGGGCGGGGAACAGAGGGAAGTAGACCTTGGAAAATAGGCGACAGGTTTAGATAAAGGATCTGGATCGGCGCAGGCTGGGAGGGCCGAAGGGCCTGTTCCTGTGCTGTAATTTTCTTTGTTCTTTGTTCTTTGTTCGAAACTCCAACGTCCCATGAACAAATTTTTTAAAAATTCCAAATGTGGCCTCACCAATGCTGTAAAGAATTTCCATTTTATATTCCATTTCCCCGGTAATAAACGGCAATATTCTATTTGTCTTCATAATCACTTTCTGTCCCTGCGGACCAACCTTTTGTGATTGATGTACTAGGACTCCCAGATCCCTCTGTACCTCAGAGTTCTGCTTTTCTATTCATCCTGCCTGGTAAAGTATAAACTACTTCTTGTGGTAGCAATTTCCACCTAGCAACCACACTCAGTGATTCTAATGTCATTTACTGGGGTCTGCTGTACATTTATGACACCTAGTTCTGGCCAACTAGGCAGGTGGAAGCACTTTCTCTTTGTTGACCCTTTAATAATGATCAAGATCTTGGTCACGTCATCCACTCAGCCCTCTTTTTCTGGAAAAAAGAACCCCAGCCTGTTCATTCTTTCCTGAAATTTGCCACCTCTCAATTCTGGTATTAATGTTCAAAATCCTTTTTGGACCTTCCCTATTACCATAAAATTATTTTATATATAATGTGGAAACTAGACCTGTGCACAGTGCTGCAAATGCGGGATAACCAAGTGTATGGAACAACAGCAACATGGGTTTGATTCTCCGACTCTGAGACTAAGTGCTGACCGTGGCGTGGGAACAGGGGCGCTCTATAGCAGAACAAACGGCGCAAAAGCTGCACCAATCCTCCGTCTGGTGGTGGGGGGGGGGGGGGGGGGGTAGCAGCCACCAGCGTAAAGCCCCCGGCTTTACCTGCAGATACGGCCAGAGAATTACCGGGTCTGTGGCCGCGCATGCGCACGTGGGCGACCAGCAACAGCGGCGCCGTGCCACATGGCCACATGGCGGCCGCACGCGGACCCAGCCTGGCACACACTGTCCACCCTCGCCACCCCCAAACCAACCCCCACCGATGCCCCCACCATGGCTCTCCCCCCCCCCCCCACCCTGACTGTGGTGGCGCTGGACCCAGTCCGCAGCCGCCACACCAGGTTCACAAACAAAAGCCCGTGTTCCACGCCGGGGGGGGAACTCGGCCCATCGGGGTGCAGCATCGGGGGAGGTGTCCATACGTCGTGCGGCATTCTGGAGGAGGCGGGGCATCACAAAAGCAGCGTCGCCCCCGATTTCGGCGCAAATGGAGATTCTCCAGCTGCTTTTCGAAGGTAATTTCGCCGCCACCGGCTGGAGAATTCCGTCCCTTTTATTTAGCTAGCATCTTTAACATAATGTGCTTCACAGGAGAGTTAGGGATGGCACCAAGCCACGGAAGGAGATATCAGGTCAGGGAAGCAAAGTGTGGTTGAACAGGTAGTTTTTCAGGAGTGTGTTAACGGAGGGCAGTGAGGTGAAGAGGTGGCGAGGTGGAAGGAGGGAAATCCACAGGTAGGGTCCCAGACAGCTGGAGGCATGGCTGCCAGTGGTGGAACAGTTAAAATTGGAGATAGCAGAAGAGGCCAGAATGGGGGGAGCGCACAGATATCGCGATGGGTTGTTGGGCTGGCGGAGATTACAGAGGCCATATAGAAATGTGAACACAAGATGGGAATTTTAAAATCAAGATGTTGTTTGACTGGGGATTGACAGCGCCTGTTCGGGTACGCAGAGGGAGAATTCAGAATGTCCAATTCACCTCACAGCACGTCTTTCGGGACTTGTGGGAGGAAACCAGAGCAACCAGAGAAACCCACGCAGACACGGGGAGAACGTGCAGACTCCGCACAGACAGTGACCCAAGCCGGGAATTGAACCTGGGACCCAGGCGCTGTGAAGCAGCAGTGCTAACCACTATGCTACTGTGCCACCCTTTATGACACGTGCAGTGGAACGTGGATGCACTCAATCTCACAGAGAGTAGAAAGTTGGATAGCAGCCCGAGAGCATCGGAGCTAAAACATAAATGAGGGTTTGAGCAGCAGGTGAGCAGAGTCAGGTAACATTGCAGAGATGAAAATCGTGCTCCAAGTGTGGTCTGACCACGGTTTATGGAGATCAGAGTTGTGCACAGTGCTCCAGGTATGGCCTAACCTTGGTAAATGGAGATTGGAACTGTGCACATCACTGATCTTCATCAGGTCACCTCTCTGAGGCAATCCATTCACATTGTGATTAATGACCTTTCTCAACCAGTATTCTGGAGCCATTTACTAAACTAATTCTCTGCCGCGCACCCCACCCCCACTCCACTTTAAATAGCCCTGAATCTTTCTCGGCCTGAAACGTAGTTTCATTAAAACTTTCCATGGTCTCTGCCTCGATCATTCCCTGTGGCAAAATATTTCACGGTACAGCTATCTTCTCTGTAAAGAATTTCTCCTCACCCTCTCCCCTCCCATGGTTGCACAAGTGACTTCACAGCGCCAGGGTCCCAGGTTCGATTCCCCACTGGGTCACTGTCTGTGTGGAGTCTGCACGTCCTCCCCGTGTGTGCGTGGGTTTCCTCCGGGTGCTCCGGTTTCCTCCCACAGTCCAAAGACGTGCAGGTTAGGTGGGTTAGCCATGATAAATTGTCCTGAGTGACCAAAAAGGTTAGGAGGGGTTATTGGGTTACGGGGATAGGGTGGAAGTGAGGGCTTAAGTTGGTCGGTGCAGACTCGATGGGCCGAATGGCCTCCTTCTGCACTCTATGTTCTATGTTCTCATAAATACCTTCAATTTATGGAGTCATTACTGACTCCAGAACCACAGCAAATCTTTCCTTCCCTGTTGAACCTGTAAGAAACTTTTCCAAACCTCATGAGCTCCTAATCGTTCTTCCCGAAACCTGCTCTCCATTGTTGGAGACAATCGCAGTAACCTCGAGCCTCTCCTCGGAACTGCTTTCTGCCCCGTATTATCCTGCCTTTAATTGTGATCGGGGCTGCCTCACAATAAATGCAAACGCCCAACGAAAACACCTTGGTATCAGGTTAGACTCAACCAGATCTTTGCTGGAGTAGAACCAAGACCAACTTTCTAAAGGCAATTGGATGAAAAATCAACAACAAATAAAAATGCAGGATAATGGCAGAAGAACATTGGGGTGGGATGAATTGGATCGCTCATTCAAAGAGACAGCACAAACACAATGGGCCAAATGGCCTCATTATGTGCTGTCAGAGTCTATGACTCTATGCAAATGTATCTTATGAACTTAGAAAGAAAATTCAAATCACGTTCCCCTGATGTGTACGAGAGTGAAAACGTTAACCCACTTTATAAAAAATGGATAAGCAACTTGCCGAAGATGGCAAAGGAAGTTTATATCAACATGTTGAAGTGTTGATTACGAATTTCACACAGTTTGGTTTCAACCCATAATTCTCCAACATAATGAATGCATTATTATATCAAATTATTTTCACATCGCTAACTCATTAGGAAAGCAAATGGAACACACATCTAAAGCAGCGAGCCCACTGTTCAGGGAGGAACCGCAGTAATGTCAGCATTTGTTGGGCCTAGACGGCTGGGGACAGACGAAACCTGTGTGGAATTTAAGGAAGGTAGGAAGGAACAAGGTGGCAGGAGGGCACAAAGGGGGTCACGAAAAGTCATTGGCAAACGGGATTAAGGGAAATCCCAAGGCTTTTTACAGATATATAAAGAGCGAGAGAGTAGCCAGGGCAAGGGTTGACCCACTCAAGAACAGTTTGATACAAGAGTAAAGCTGCCCCATCAAACACTCCCAGGACTCCCGGCACCCGGCGTGGTGCATGGATGATCGGGGATGGCATTCGGTTTGAGCAATATCTTGTAGCAATATGGGAGCGTGCCCATCCCATCAAACACGTTGTGGTATTGCGTGAGAATGCCGTCTATCTCAGCCTGGAGATTTACATTGGGCGAGGCAGTCGCCGGTGTCGAGGACATGGCATGGATGCGGTGGACCAGATTTAGGGGTTTGCAGGCGCAATGACTGAGCAGGGATGCCTTGTCAGGCCGGACAATCTCGAATCGTAACATCGCCTTGATTGCCTTGTGAGATACACCTAGCTGATACGATCCACTGGTAGCTATGGCATTGCCATTGTAGTCAAGGAGCTGGCAGGCTGGTGGAAGAATGCTAGGTTGGTCTCAGATGCTGTCGAGGTCCGACTGTGATATGAGGTTTGCAGACGCGCCAGTGTCCAATTTAAATCAGATGCGACACTAGTTGACCGTGATGACAGCATACCGCTCGCCGTCAGGATCCACAGTGAGGATTGAAAGGCGGTTTGCAGGCACAGTGGAGGCCAGCTCGCGCATGGTGATTATGCCCACCCGATATGGAGACTCGAGGCAGTCAGACTCGGGGTCCTTTGGGCTGTCGGGATCGGAATCCTGCATGCCTTGCTGTATGCGCTGCAGCTGGGATCGCTGGCTGTTGGTCGGTGGAGCGGACATGCAGAAGGCCGGGTAATGCCCAGGCTTTCCACACTGTAGACATCGCCTTCCTTTGGCTGGACATTGCCGCTTTAAATGGGCGGAGCCACAATTTAGATACGTCATGACGCTGACGTCAGCGCATTCTATGCGCCATCGCGCATGCGCAGTGCGGTCAGCCGACGTTCGCACATGCTCATCGGGGTCTTCGGCCTCCTCGTCCACCCGGTCATGGCGCATGCGTAGAGACCCGGGAAAAGTGTGTGAAACGGCCACTCTCCCCGATGCTCAGGCCTTGCATTTTTGCGATGGCCTGCACCCTTTCTGCCTCGTGGGAGGCCAGCTTTGCAGTTTCTGCCGCCCTGATGCGGGAGTAACGATTCCTGGCATGCTCATGGACAACGCACGTTTTGATGGCGACGGAGGGGGTCAACTGTTTGGTTTTAAGGAGCTGCTCCCGCAGGGAGTTGGGCTGGATCCCGAAAACGATCTGATCCCGGATCATGGAATCAGCCATCGAGTCATAATTACATGACTGCGCTAGGATGCGGAGATGGGTCAAGAAGGACTGAAAAGGTTAATCCTTTACCCTGAAGCCTCTGTTGGAAGATGTACCGTTCAAAGCTCTCATTCACCTCAATGTCGCAGTGGCTGTCGAACGTCAGCAGAACCGTCTTGAACTTCGTCTTGTCTTCGCCATCGGCAAACGTGAGCGAGTTATAGATGTGGGTGGCGTGGTCCCCCGCAGTCGACAGGAACAGTGCGATCTTCCTGGCATCCGACGCTGCCTCGAGGTCGGAGGCTTGGATATACAGGAGGAACTTCTGTTTGAAGACTTTCCGGTTGGCGCCGAGGTTGCCGGAGATCCGGAGTTGCGGAGGAGGTTGGATCTTTTCCATGTTGCTGGATGGCTGGGTGCTGGTCATTGCAGATTCACTCCAGGTAGGTTTGTTAGAATAATTACTCCCTGGTACCATGATGTGTTATCTGAGTTGGTCTAACATCGACTGCAACTGGATGCAGTGAAACTAGAAACAGGCTTCCGACACAGGAGATGGTCCAACACTGTTTTATTGAACTTGCTGATTGCTGTACATAATCTGCTGTGGGTTGACACTCTGTTAATCTAACTGATAACCTCCTCTTGGCTTGACCAGACCAGCTCTCTACCACATGTTGATGATGTTCATTGGCCTGTGCACTCTAACTATCCCCCTGGCCGTGTCCTGTGAGAGAGGGAGAGCCTTGATGCCCTGTGGGCTTTATAGTGGTGGTGTCCTGTCTGGTGATTGGTTGTTCTGTGTCGTGTGTGTTCATTGGTTATCCTGTGTGTCAATCACTGCCTGTCTGCATCCCATGATATACATGAGTGGATATAATGACAGATTCAGACCCCACAACACCAGCAATACTCTGTCTCACGTCTGCAGTGTAGGAAGGCAAATGGAAGATTGTTGCTGCCTGGGCCAGGATTTATTGCCCATTCCTAACTGTTGTTGAACTGAGTGACTTGTTTGGCCATTTCAGGGGGCAGTTACGAGTCAACCACATTGCTGTGGGTCTGGAGTCACGTGTAGGCCAGACCGGTTAAGGACGGCAGATTTCCTTCCCCAAAGGACATTAGGAAACCAGATGTTTTCACGACAGTCGACAATGGTTTCATGGTCATCGTTAGACTTTCAATTCCAGATTTTGATTGAATTCAATTTTCACCGCCTGCCCTGGCGGGAATTGAACCGGGGCCCCCAGAGCATTACCCAGGATTACCAGTCCAGTGACGATACCACGTCACCACTGCCTCCCCCTAATTGTTGTTTATTACAAGGGGAATGGAATATAATAGTCAGGATGCTTTGCTACAGTTGTGCAAGGTGTGCGTGAGACCACTTTTGGAGCACCGTGCACGGTTTTGGTCTCTTCGTTAAGAAAGGATATAATTTCATTACAAGCAAATCAGAGACTTTTTTTAGTCATTCAAGGGATGTGGGCGTTGCTGAGAAGGTGGCGGTTGGGCTGACGTCTTGAACTGCTGGAGTTCTTCACTCAACTGATCCCCGGGTGGGGGGGGGAGAGTTACCTTATAAGGGAAGGTCGGTCAGGTTAAGCCTGAATCCACTGGGTTTAGAAGATTGAGATGTGATGTTATTGAAACACTGAGGGGTTTTGACAGGGTGGGTGCTAAGAGACTGGAACTAGTTTAGAAATAGGGGGTCTGTCAGAGGATCCTGAGTCTTGGGAATTTGAGGTGCTTGAGGCGTCAAGTGGCCTCAACTTGCTCCGAATTGGCACGTTTGTTGTATTTGTGAGATAGGTAAAGCTAAAGTTGCCATAGTCCCAGAGGGGGAGAGCTGACTTGGTGGTGATTGGTGGGTCACCACACCTCAGGCGAGGGGTAATGCGACCATCAAATCACTCATAGACACGAGTTGAAGTAAACTGTGGCTTTAATCGGCTTACAACTGAGCCTGCCTGCGACTATGCTGAACTGAAGGCGGACTCACAGGACCGCAGCACTTATACTTCCTGCTGGGGGTGGAGCCCTGTACAAGCTCCTCATCTCCCCCTGTGGGCAGAGCCGTGCAACGGCTCACAGACAGAGCCCACAGGGACACAGTAATGTACAGTGTGAATTTATAGTGGTTACACATTTAGCACAAGGGACAAGGGTGAGAAGGCAGAGCCTTCCTCAATAACCACAGCCGGTGCTGGCCTCGCTCCGCATCACAAACCAACTGTCTAGCCCACTGAGCTAAACCAAAGCCCAGTTAAATGTGTTAGATACACTGTGAAGCTCTCCCCCTTCACATCCACACAATGTGCCTCAATCCCAGCCTCAGGAACATTCCACACCAATCTGTCGCAATTCCTTTCTCCATTCACCCTGAATATTAAGGTTGTTCTTCTTGGATGTATGTGGCAGGTTGTTTGACAATGAAGGGAATCACAGGGCCATTTCAGACAGGCCAGGCTGACTGACCACGAATCCACTTTGTGACCTTGACAGATATAATTCCTCTGGTGGACACAGATGGATCAATCACAGTCTCCGGGCCCTGAACAGGATCAGGGAATCTGCCTCTCGCAATCCCAAGATGTTTCCAAGTGTTTTCACTGATGTATATTCACTGTTGTCTGGTAGTAACGCCACACCTTCTTTGTTCAGAGCTATCTCTCACACACAGCAACGTGAGAATGGCCAGATCATCTGTTTTTATTGATGTTGATTGAAGGATATGTATTGTCCAGGCCACTGAGGAGAGGTCCCTGCTCAACTTCAAACTCTGGGGAGCTGGATTTTCCGTTTCGGAGGATGTGTAGCGTTTTATCCCCCGTGCCATTGGTAACTCAGACCATCGGGGCCGGAGCATCGAGGGAGGCCCTTCAGGTGACGGTCTGCCTTCCCAATGGCATGTGGCACGCACCGCGATGATGCCGTTTCAAGGGTGTGGAGCAAACAAAACCCGCCTCAAACAGGCACCGCCCTGGAATTCTTCGTAAAAAAGGGATTCACCGTCCGATCAGCGATTACAAAATCGGCGTCGGAGAAAGGAGAATCTTTCATCCTGAACAGGTTTGAAGGGCTGAATGGTCTGTTCCTGTTCCTCTGTCCGTCTGAGAGGGAAGATGGATTTACACTGTCATCTGAAAGACAGCAAGTCTGACAGGGCAGCACTCCCTCAGTGCTGACCCTCTGACAGTGCGGCACTCCCTCAGTACTGACCCTCTGACAGTGCGGCACTCCCTCAGCACTGACACTCTGACAGTGCAGCACTCCCTCAGTACTGACCCTCTGACAGTGCGGCACTCCCTCAGTACTGACCCTCTGACAGTGCGGCACTCCCTCAGTACTGACCCTCTGACAGTGCAGCACTCCCTCAGTACTGACCCTCTGACAGTGCGGCACTCCCTCAGTACTGACCCTCTGACAGTGCGGCACTCCCTCAGTACTGACCCTCTGACAGTGCGGCACTCCCTCAGTACTGACCCTCTGACAGTGCGGCACTCCCTCAGTACTGACCCTCTGACAGTGCGGCACTCCCTCAGTACTGACCCTCTGACAGTGCGGCTCCCTCAGTACTGACCCTCTGACTGTGCGGCATTCCCTCAGTACTGACCCTCTGACAGTGCTGCATTCCCTCAGTACTGACCCTCTGACAGTGCAGCATTCCCTCAGTACTGACCCTCTGACAGTGCTGCATTCCCTCAGTACTGACCCTCTGACAGTGCGGCCTTCCCTCAGTACTGACCCTCTGACAGTGCAGCACTCCCTCAGTACTGACCCTCTGACAGTGCAGCACTCCCTCAGTACTGACCCTCTGACAGTGCGGCTCTCCCTCAGTACTGACCCTCTGACAGTGCGGCTCCCTCAGTACTGACCCTCTGACAGTGCAGCACTCCCTCAGTACTGACCCTCTGACAGTGCGGCACTCCCTCAGTACTGACCCTCTGACAGTGCGGCACTCCCTCAGTAATGACCGTCTGACAGTGCGGCACTTCCTCAGTACTGACCCTCTGACAGTGCGGCACTCCCTCAGTAATGACCCTCTGACAGTGCGGCACTCCCTCAGTACTGACCCTCTGACAGTGCGGCACTCCCTCAGTAATGACCCTCTGACAGTGCGGCACTCCCTCAGTACTGACCCTCTGACAGTGCGGCACTCCCTCAGTATTGACCCTCTGACAGTGCAGCACTTCCTCAGTACTGACCCTCTGACAGTGTGGCGCTCCCTCAGTACTGACCCTCTGACAGTGTGGCGCTCCCTCAGTACTGACCCTCTGACAGTGCAGCACTCCCTCAGTACTGACCCTCTGACAGTGCAGCTCTCCCTCAGTACTGACCCTCTGACAGTGCAGCACTCCCTCAGTACTGACCCTCTGACAGTGCAGCACTCCCTCAGTACTGACCCTCTGACAGTGCAGCACTCCCTCAGTACTGACCCTCTGTCAGTGCAGCATTCCCTCAGTGCTGACTCTCTGACAGTGCAGCACTCCCTCAGTACTGACTCTCTGACAGTGCAGCATTCCCTCAGTACTGACTCTCTGACAGTGCGGCACTCCCTCGGTCCTGACCCTCTGACAGTGCAGCATTCCCTCAGTACTGACTCTCTGACAGTGCGGCACTCCCTCAGTACTGACCCTCTGACAGTGCAGCACTCCCTCAGTACTGACCCTCCGACAGTGCAGCACTCCCTCAGTACTAACCCTCTGACAGTGCGGCACTCCCTCAGTACTGACCCTCTGACAGTGCGGCACTCCCTCAGTACTGACCCTCTGACAGTGCAGCACTTCCTCACTACTGACCCTCTGACAGTGCAGCACTCCCTCAGTACTGACCCTCTGACAGTGCGGCTCCCTCAGTACTGACCCTCTGACAGTGCAGCACTCCCTCAGTACTGACCCTCTGACAGTGCGGTACTCCCTCAGTACTGACCCTCTGATAGGGCGGCACTCCCTCAGTACTGACCCTCTGACAGTGCGGTACTCCCTCAGTACTGACCCTCTGACAGTGCGGCTCCCTCAGTATTGGCCCTCTGACAGTGCAACGCTCCCTCTGTACTGACTCTCTGACAGTGCGGCACTCCCTCAGTACTGACCCTCTGACAGTGCAGCACTCCCTCAGTACTGACCCTCTGACAGCGCAGCACTCCCTCAGTACTGACCCTCTGACAGTGCGGCACTCCCTCAGTACTGACCCTCTGACAGTGCGGCACTCCCTCAGTACTGACTCTCTGACAGTGCGGCACTCCCTCAGTACTGACCCTCTGACAGTGCAGCACGCCCTCAGTACTGACCCTCTGACAGTGTGGCACTCCCTCAGTACTGACCCTCTGACAGTACAGCACTCCCTCAGTACTGACCCTCAGACAGTGCAGCGCTCCCTCAGTACTGACCCTCTGACAGTGCAGCGCTCTCTCAGTACTGACCCTCTGACAGTGCAGCGCTCTCTCAGTACTGACCCTCTGACAGTGCGGCACTCCCTCAGTACTGACCCTCTGACAGTGCAGCACTCCCTCAGTACTGACCCTCTGACAGTGCAGCGCTCTCTCAGTACTGACCCTCTGACAGTGCAGTACTCCCTCAGTACTGACCCTCTGCCAGTGCGGCACTCCCTCAGTACTGACCCTCTGACAGTGCAGCACTCCCTCAGTACTGACCCTCTGACAGTGCGGCACTGCCTCAGTACTGACCCTCTGACAGTGCAGCACTCCCTCAGTACTGACCCTCTGACAGTGCAGCACTCCCTCAGTACTGACCCTCTGACAGTGCAGCACTCCCTCAGTACTGACCCTCTGACAGTGCAGCGCTCTCTCAGTACTGACCCTCTGACAGTGCAGCACTCCCTCAGTACTGACCCTCTGACAGTGCAGCACTCCCTCAGTACTGACCCTCTGACAGTGCGGCACTCCCTCAGTACTGACCCTCTGACAGTGCAGCACCTCCCTCAGTACTGACCCTCTGACTGTGCAGCACTCCCTCAGTACTGACCCTCTGACAGTGCGGCACTCCCTCAGTACTGCACTTCCACCCTGAAGGTTGCACAGAGATATCTGACCAATAAGCCCAACCCAGTGCCGTGAGATCTTTTATTTTAGGATAGACAGTTTAACATCTTAACCATCAGTCCTGCGTTGGGAGTGTCAGTCTGGACTATCTGCTCCAGTCTCTGGACTTTATTCTGATGCGATAGATTGTGGTGGGACAGGAGGGGCAGAGCATTGGCCCCAGAAGAACCAGGTCCTGTGAATATTAGCTTGAAGACCTGGATGCATTGTGTCCATCCAGCCCCTGACTGCCACTGGACTCTCGGTAGGAGTGCTCGAGGAGCACCTTGCATAGACCTTGACTCTCGACACTGTTACAAACACATTGAGAAAGTCATGAAATAGCACATCCTGCAGAGATCTCTCGCAAATGTGCTGTGGACAGAATGCAGCCCACACTGTCCCCTGTGCGTGTACTTTACTCCGATTAGAGTGACGGTTTCTCCTGGTCTGATTCCAACAAGATACGTGTCAGATCGGATTTTAATTGGGATGATTCACTCCTGAGCTGGACTATGGGGTGATGAGTTTTATTGTTATTCAGTGAGACTCGAACCTTCCTTCCAAGTTGAAGAATCCATGACCCTTTACGAAAGAGAGCACTTGCATTTCTATAGCACCTTTCGTTACTCTGGAAAAGCGCTGCACAATTAAATCATTTTGAAGGGGCGGTACGGTGGCACAGTGGTTAGCACTGCTGCCTCACAGCATCAGGGACCCGGGTTCAATTCAAGCCTCGGATCACTTGTAGCCACCTGGGGTAGCCACGTCCCGATTCCAAAATGGATACTCGCAAAGAGTACAGGGAAAAATGGACAGTACTAGAAAATCAGCAGGTGCAAGGTTTCATGTGGATTGGAACTTGCAGAACTCAGACAGAACTGAAACTACAAGCCATTAGCATAGTAATGAGCTATCTCCGGGGACAAAAAGAAACATTGAAACAATCGGTACCAGGGCAGACTCCCCGGCGCCAGTGGAAGCTAAAACAAAGGCAGACCAATGGTTACCTAGAGCCCGCCTAACGATTAGGGAACAACCCCGTTATTGGAGAGAATCGATACAAACGATTGGGACATGGTCCAATTAATTGGGGCCAAGTCCGGGGTCCGCCCAGAAGGGCGCGAAACCCCTTGGGGCATAAAGCAGAGAACCCAAGGTCAGAGCGCTCTCTTGAGAACTCTTAACTTTCTCCACCTTCACCTTGGCATTTGGCTCCCAGCGACGAGAGACCCGCCAAGCACCAGCCAAGTAAGTCTAAAGTCAACGCACACCACGAGATAGACGCTCCTAGCTACTATTCTATACCAGTTCGAAGCCAGCAGTATCAGAACCGGACAACGACCATTGTTCCTCTGACTGAGTGGGCCACTCGAAGCTAAGTATAGGCTTTAGTAGTAGTTGTAGTTTAGTGAGTAGAGTTTGTGCATGAGTATAATTGACTGTGTGTAAATAAATGTGCATTGATTTCAAACTTACTAACTGGTGTTGAGTTATTGATCAGTATTCGGTTTTGAACCCTGTGGTGGTATCAGAAAGGTACCTGGCGACTCTTGAGCAAAGATAATTAAAACAGAGCAAATTAAGAGAAAGCATAACGAGCAACACACTGTCTGTGCGGAGTCTGCACGTTCTCCCCGTGTCTGCGTGGGTTTCCTCCAGGTGCTCCGGTTTCCTCCCGCAGTCCAAAGATGTGCAGGTTAGACGATTGACCGTGCTAAATTGCCCCTTAGTGTCCAAGGATGTGTAGGTTAGGTGGGGTTCCGGGGATAGTCCTGGGGAATGGGTCTAGCTAGGGTGCTGTTTCAGAGGGTCAATGCAGACTCGATGGGCCGAATGGCCTCCTTCTACACTGTAGGGATTCTGTGATTCTATGTGGTCACTCCAGCAATGTAAACAATAAATTGTGCACAACAACCTCCCGCAATCAGCAACATGATAATGGCCGGGTCATCTGAGAATTTAAGATGTGAGCCGATGGGTAAATACGGTATGGATGATGGGGAAATCGGTGGGGTGGTAAATAATGAGAAGGATAGCCTTCAATTACAGGAGGATAGAGACGGGCTGGTCAGACGGACTGATCAGTGACAAATGGAATTCAATCCAGATAAGTGTGAGGTGAAGCACTTGGGCAGGACAAACAAGGGAAAACAGGATAAACGGCAGGATCCTGGGAAGCACCGAGGATCAGAGGGACCTTGATGTGCATGTACACCCGTCCCTTAAGGTATCACAGCAGGTGGGTACAGTGGTTAAGAAGGCATGAGGAATACTTTCCTCTATTAGCCGAGGCACAGAGTTTAAGAGCAGGGAGGTGATGCTGAAACTGTATAAAACATTGGTTAGGCCACAGTGAGAGTATTGTGAGCCGTTCTGGAATCCACATTATAGGAGGGGTGTGACAGCCACTGGAAAGGGTGCAGAGGGGATTTACCAGGATGTTGCCTGGGCTGGAGAGTTCTAGCTATGAAGAGAGGTTGGATAGACTGGGGCTGTTTTCCTTGGAGCAGAGGAGGCTGAGGGGGACATGATTGAGATGCATAAAATTATGAGGGGCTCAGATAGAGTCGACAGGAAGAAACTTATCCCCTTGGTGGAGGGATCAATGACTAGGGGGTGTGGGTTTAAGGTAATGGGCAGGAGGTTTAGAGGGGATGTGAGGGGAAACCTTTTCATCCAGAGGGTGGTGGGAGTCAGGAACTCGCTGCCTGATAGGGGGGTAGAGGCGGGAACGCCCACAAAATTTAAGAAGTGTTTAGATGTCCACTTGCGATCCCGGGGCAGACAAGGCTATGGGACAAATCCTGGAAAATGGGATTAGAATAGTTAGGTGGTTGTTTTTGACTGGGGCAGACGCGATGGGCCAAAGGGCCTTTTCTGTGCTGTATGACTCTATAACAAGATCTACAGCTTTTCTTGGTTGAAGGGCTGTAGAGTTGGAGGGGTTCACAGATACAGGGAGGCGAATGGAGCCGGCGATACAGAGGAGATGAGTTGGTTTTTGAGGCCGTTTTGCGGGGTCATTGTTGTAGGCTATCAGAATGGAGCACCCGTGCACAGCAAGATCCCAAGCACGACTGGGTGAGGTGCTGGATGTTGACAGGACGTCGCCCAGCAAAACTCTCTGCTAAAGAGAGACTGGAGGGAGGCACTTATTTGATCAAGATCATCACCGCCCTACGCAGTGCTGTGTAAAGGTGGCTGACTCTCAGTCAGTCAGCCAGCCTGGGAACCAGTTTGACGGTTCACCAAACATTTCTCACTCCCCATGTTCAAACTTCATCCAATTCTGCCTCCTCCACTGCACCTTGGGAGGTGATGGACAGAGGCTGATGAGTGTGTGGGCTGCGGGGAGGGAGATTGACAGAGGGAGAGAAAGAGTAATAAAATATTGCATAGCAGAAACCTGTGCCACGAACAAAGCTTAGGGATGATCAAAATAGATGGGGCAGGGGAAAAGAAGAACGATAAAGGAAGGAAAACCTTGCATTTCTACATCATCTTTCACAACATCACTATGTCCGAGAGCTTTACAGCTAACAAAATACGTTTTAAAAATAAATTTAGATTACCCAATTCATTTTTTCCAATTAAGGGGCAATTTAGCATGGCCAATCCACCTACTCTGCACATCTTTGGGTTGTGGGGGTGAAACCCACGCAGACACGAGGAGAATGTGCAAACTCCACACGGACAGTGACCCAGAGCCAGGATCGAACCTGGGACCTCGGCGCCATGAGGCAGCAATGCTAACCACTGCGCCACCGTGCTGCCCCTAACAAAATACTTTTAATGTAAAGTCACTGTTGTAATGTAGGGAACACAACAAACCAGTCCCAAAAACTGACCTTCCGAACCACAAGAGTACAGGATCTATCACTTGACTCCATAGCCCCACTGCCCAGCCATCTCAGTGCTGTGTGACGGAGCTCGCTGTCCACAGGTCCACCACAGGTGACTACACGTTGATAACAATTCATTGGAGTTTTCTTCTGCATCTCTCACTTCCTTCACCCCATGGCATGGGTTTTACCTCTTCCAGGCCCACAACGCTCGAACTCTGGTCACTTGCTCATCCCCCAACCCCTTTGCTTCGTCATGGGTGCCTTCACCTGTTTAGACCCCAAACCTGATATTCCCTCCCTAAATCTCTCTGTGTCTCCTCCTTACTCTCTACAAGCAAGTGTTTGATATGGAGTAACCCTGGTCAGAATTCTAGCCTTTTTTTTAATCCCCTTTTTCCTCCACATGTCTTGGGAATGCTGATTGTGACTGAATGTAATAAGAAAATAGAAATAGCAGCAGGCCATTCAGCCCATCGAGCCTACTTCCCATTCAATATGATCATAACTGATCACACACTTCAACGTCTTTTACACCCACTACCCCATAACTCTTTATATTATTGTTTTTTTTAAATTTAGATTACCCAATTATGTTTTCACAATTAAGGGCCAATTTAGCGTGGCCAATCCACCTACCCTGCACAACTTTGGGTTGTGGGGGTGAAACCCACGCAAACACGGGGAGAATGTGCAAATTTCACACGGACAGTGACCCAGAGCCGGGATCGAACCTGGGACCTCAGCGCCGTGGGGCATCAGTGCTAACCCACTGAGCCACCATCTTGCCCTTCTTTACATTATTGTTAATTAGAGATCTATCAATCTGTGCTTTAAGCGTACTCAGTGACTGAGCTTCCACTGCCCTCTGGGGTAGAGAATTCCAAACATTCACCACCCTCTGTGTAAAAGAATTTCTCTTCATCTCGGTCCTAAGTGGCTTGCCCTGGTTTTGAAATTGTGGCCCCTGCTTCTAGATTTCCCAACCCGGGGAAACATCTTGTCTGCGTCTACCCTGTCTATTGCTTTAAGTATTTTGCAGAGTTCAATGAGACCACCTCTCATTCTTCGCCCAGTTTGCCCAATCTCTCTCCACAAGACAGTCCCACCATCCACGGAAGAAGAACCTTCATTGTTCTCCGTCTATGATATCCTGTCTGAGGTAAGGAGACTAAATCTGTGCACAGTACTCCAGGTGCAGACATAGAATCATGGAATTTACAGTGAGACCATTCGGCCCATCAAGCCTTCACCAGTCCTTGGAAAGACCACCCTACCTTTTTAAAAATAAATTTAGTGTACCCAATTATTTTTGTCCAATTAAGGGGCAATTTGGCGTGGCCAATCCACCTACCCTGCGCATCTTTGGGTTGTGGGGGTGAAACCCACGCAGACACGGGGAGAACTTGGAAACATTACATTTGGTTCCCATATCAAAATCATTGACATATATAGTAAACAGCTGGGGCCCAAGTACTGATCCTTGCAGTACCCCACTAACCACAGCCTGCCAATGAGAAAATGACCCATTTATTCCTAGTCTCAGTTTTCTGCCTGTTAGCCAATCCATAATCCATACCAGTACATTGCCTCCCATTTAAAAAAAAATGTTTTATTTTGCTTTTAATTTGCTAAACAACCTCCTGTGGGGACTCTTTCAAATATATTCTTAAAATCCAAACATACTACGTCCATCAACTCTCCTTTATCAATTTTATTAGTAACGTCCTAAAAAAAAACTACAACTAGTTTATCAAACGTGATTTTCCCATTTGTGAATCCATGTTATTTAGTTTCTCTGCCATTTCTCTATTCCCCATCATGAATTCTCCAGACGATGTCTGTAATGGGCCCACATTTCTCTCCACTAATCCTTTCCCTTTTATAAACCGATCGATAAATTTTACAATCCATTTGTATGTTTTTTGCTAGGTTACGTTCATTTTTGTTCTCCCTTTCTTTATCAGCTTCTTGGCCTTCTTTGCTGTACTCTAAAAAACCTCCCAATCCTCAGGTCTACTACTATTTCTGCCCACTTACATAGAACATAGAACAGTACAGCACAGAACAGGCCCTTCGGCCCTCGATGTTGTGCCGAGCAATGATCATCCTACTCAAACCCACGTATCCACCCTATACCCGTAACCCAACAACCCCTTCCCCCACCCCCCTTAACCTTACTTTTTAGGACACTACGGGCAATTTAGCATGGCCAATCCACCTAACCCGCACATCTTTGGACTGTGGGAGGAAACCGGAGCACCCGGAGGAAATCTACGCACACACGGGGAGGACGTGCAGACTCCGCACAGACAGTGACCCAGCCGGGAATCGAACCTAGGACCCTGGAGCTGTGAAGCATTTATGCTAACCACCATGCTACCGTGCTGCCCAAAACCTTTTCATAAACCACTTCATAAACCTTTTCTTTTAATCTTGTGCAATCGTTAACTTCCTTTGTCAGCCACGATTGACTGGCTTTCTTGTGTTTTTGCCCCCAGAAGGAATGTATAGGTGCTGTACGCTACGAAGTCTATCCATTCCTATGCACAGTCAATTATAACAATGCTGTCTGTGTGAGCTTTCTGTGTATAATATAGCTTCTTATCGTTTTTTTATAGGTTCACGGGATCTGGGCATCACTAACAATCTCAGTGTTTATTGCCCATCCCTAATTGCCCTCGAGAAGGTGGTGGTGAGCTGCCTTCTTGAACCCCTGCAGTCCATGTGGTGTAGGTACACCCACTGTGCTGTTAGGGAGGGAGTTCCAGGATGTTGCCCCAGCGACAGTGAAGGAACGGCCGATATATTTCCCAGTCAGGGTGGTGAGTGACTTGGAGGGGAACCTCCAGGTGGTGGGGTTCCCAGGTATCTGCTGCTCTTGTCCTTCTAGATGGTGGAGGTCGTGGGTTTGGAAGGTGCTGCCGAAGGAACCTTAGTGAGTTACTGCAGTGCATCTTGTAGATGGGACACACGGCTGTTACTTTTTGTTGGTGGTGGAGGGAGTGAATGTTTCAGGTGGTGAAAGGGGAAGCAATCAAGCTGGTCTGTGGGGCTGCCCTCAGCCAGGCAAGTCCCTAACAGGGACAATCTTAACTTTATGCCCCTAGTTCTGCTCTCGACTGCAAGTGGAAACAGCGAATGTACATTTGTCCTATTAAATCCTTTCAGTCTTAAAGCCGTCTATCAGCTCATCTCTCCGAGAGCTCCGTTTTCTAGAGAAACGAGCCTGAGCCCATTCGTTAACTCTGAGTGCGGAAGAAGCTGTGAAACTATTTAATGAGCTTTCCGAGAATGGCTGGTGTTTAATTTCACTGCTCTCAGTTAATCCAAACTTCAGATTGCTAGCAGCTACATAGAGATTGGATTTTAATTAAAGCATTTCTCTGGAGTGAGAGGAAGAATGTTAATCTGACCAAGGGCAACAGACCACAGATTTCAAGAGAGTGTCTGTGAGGTTATCAGATCCTCATTTACCTCAGGCCAGCATTGCATGTCTGTGTCTCCAACACTCTGCTTCCCTCAGTCTGCTCTCCTTGTCCTATTGACTCGTTATCTTCTCATTCTGTTCTACTGATGTCCTTTTGATAATTGTCACTCAGTAACCAGAAGTTACAATTATGGTATTGACAGGAGGTCCTTAAGAATCCATCAGTGCTTTTACTCCATCAAACATTCCCAGGACAGGTACAGCACGGTGTTAGATACAGAGTAAAACTCCCTGTACACTGTCCCCATCAAACACTCCCAGGGCAGGACCAGCACGGGGTTAGATACAGAGTAAAGCTCCCTCTACACTGTCCCCGTCAAACACTCCCAGGACAGGTACAGCACGGGGTTAGATACAGAGTAAAGCTCCCTCTACACTGTCCCCATCAAACACTCCCAGGACAGGTACAGCACGGTGTTAGATACAGAGTAAAGCTCCCTGGACACTGTCCCCATCAAACACTCCCAGGGCAGGTACAGCACGGGGTTAGATACAGAGTAAAGCTCCCTCTACACTGTCCCCGTCAAACACTCCCAGGACAGGTACAGCACGGGGTTAGATACAGAGTAAAGCTCCCTCTACACTGTCCCCATCAAACACTCCCAGGACAGGTAGAGCATGGTGTTAGATACAGAGTAAAGCTCCCTCTACACTGTCCCCCAGCAAACACTCCCAGGACAGGTACAGCACGGGGTTAGACACAGAGTAAAGCTCCCTCTACACTGTCCCCATCAAACACTCCCAGGACAGGTACAGCACGGGGTTAGACACAGAGTAAAGCTCCCTCTACACTGTCCCCATCAAACACTCCCAGGACAGGTACAGCACGGTGTTAGATACAGAGTAAAGCTCCCTCTACACTGTCTCCATCAAACACTCCCAGGACAGGTACAGCACAGGGTTAGATACAGAGTAAAGCTCCCTCTACACTGTCCCCATCAAACACTCCCAGGACAGGTACAGCACGGGGTTAGATACAGAGTAAAGCTCCCTCTACACTGTCCCCATCAAATACTCCCAGGACAGGTACAGCATGGGGTTAGATACAGAGTAAAGTTCCCTCTACACTGTCCCCATCAAACACTCCCAGGACAGGACCAGCACGGGGTTAGATACAGAGTAAAGCTCCCTCTACACTGTCCCCATCAAACACTCCCAGGACAGGTACAGCACGGGGTTAGATACAGAGTAAAGCTCCCTCTACACTGCCCCCATCAAACACTCCCAGGACAGGTACAGCACGGGGTTAGATACAGAGTAAAGCTCCCTCTACATGTACTAACAATTTGGACCAGTTCCAAACTCAGGAGATATTAATTATCAATTTATTTATGAGTTTGGTCCTGTTTTCTGAGTGACAACTCGATTTGGGACCAATTTGCTGTCACTTCCAGGCTCAGTAGAATGTTCTTTGAGATAGTCTGGATTGGTCAGTTCCAATACAGCCTTTCGGAGTGATTCAACTGATCAGACTGGTGGAATAGCAACTAAATCACAGAGATGGTGCATTCGTACAGCTAGCAATATTTATTTATTCATTTCAGTCTGATTATACAGAGATAATTGCATTCCCTTCATATAATGCAACTGATTGGATTGAATTATTAAAAAATACAGGAGGGCCCTTTATTTATTAAAGACATGATTCTAATATATCCAAGTTAATCTTGTTTGTCCGAGGTTCCTGCTCTTGGTCAGTAGTACTCAGGACATGTACACCGCAGGTCAGCCATGTGCCTCTGGAACAAGTTCACAATGGCATCAAATATTTGAATTCCCCCGCTGTTTTGTCACAAAGGACTATGCAAACTCAGTTGCTACAGATGTTTAAAATGTAATCGATCCTGAATTGTCGTCGGATGCTCTGAATCTGTCCGAAGTAACAATAGAAGAACAGGAAAATTGTGATAGTTTCCCCAGCCCAGGCAGAGCCAGCACCTGGTCAATATCACAGCCATCATCGTTCACTCCTCCCCGGCGAGGAGGATTAACCGAGGCACCTCATCCTATTGCTCTCCAATTACTCCGGCCAGAACATGTCTCCCATGTTGGGTGAGGGCAGGATTGCTATTCCACACCCAGCTCATAGCCTGTTAACCCTCACCAGCGCGCCTCGCACAACAACAACTTATAGAATCAAAGAATTTACAGTGGACAAGGAGGCCTTTCGGCCCATCGAGTCTGCACCGGCCCTTGGAAAGAGCACCCTACTTAAGCCAACACCTCCACCCTGTCCCCGTAACCCAGTAACCCCACCTAACCTTTTGGACACTAAGGGGCAATTTTTAGCATGGCCAATCCACCTAACCTGCACATCTTTGGACAGTGGGAGGAAACCGGAGCACCCGATGGGCTGAATGGTCTAATTTTGCTCCTATGTCTAATGGAAGAAACCCACGCAGACACGGGGAGAAAGTACAAACTCCACACAGGCATGTGCATTTATATAGCACCCTTGATGCACGATCAATTGCACAAAGACGAGAGTTGGATACAATCGAGGCTTTAATATACTGAGATGGGTGGCCTCCTACAACAGCTGGCGAAATGGCTGCTGTATGGGGAGCACACATATTTATACTCCGCCTACTGGGCGGAGCAGGCAGGCAGGGAACTACCCTCGTACCTGTAGTACAGGGCCTTACCACAAATCACCTAATATATACATCAGTGGTGACTATCACAACCCTTAGCCAATAAAATCATTGCTCGGCACAACATCGAGGGCCGAAGGGCCTGTTCTGTGTTGTACTGTTCTATATATCTATAAAATGCCCAAGGAGCGATTAAACACCAAATTTGACACCAAACCACATGAGCCACCTAGGTGACCTTAAGCTGGTGAAAGGAATTAGGTTTTAAGGAGCGTCTTGGTAGAGGAGAGAAAGGTAGAGACAGGGCAAGGTTAGAGAGGGAATTCAGGAGCTCAGGCCTTGGCAACTGAAAACATGGCCACCAATGGTGAAGCATTTACATTTGGGGAGTCCAGGAAAAAGGGAGTGCAGAGTTGTGGGGCTGGAGGAGATTACAGGGAGAGGGATAATAACCATTTGAGGGAGATAGCAGAGGAATATTAGTCCCTGAGCAAATCTCCGGAAGTTATAGTCTGTAGAAATACTTGTTATAACTCCCTTCTTCTTAGACATTCCCTCAGTATCGTGGGGGACTTGATGATCACTGAATGACCGATCAGCGAAACAAGAGTCTTTTACAGTACCGAGGAGACCGTTCGGTCCATCGAGTCGGCACTGGCTCTCTGAAAGTCCCGCTCCCCTGTCTTCTCCCCATCACCTTATACTTTCTCTCTTTTCAGATAGCAACCCTTCTGAATATCTCGATCAAACCCGCCTCCTCCACCCTCTCAGGAAGCTCGTTCCGCACTCCAGCCATCCTCTGGGTCAAAACATTTTCCCTCCCATCACTTCGACTCCTCTCGCACATTATTTTAAATAAGTTCATTGAGGGATTTTCCCTTCATGAATCCATGACCTCTAGTGTCGATGTTCTCTTGCGAGGGAACAGTTTCTCACCATTCACCCTGTCCATACCCCTCAGGATCTTGAAAACTCAGCATCACGCAAACCAGCCTCCCATCCATTGACTCTATCTATAATTCCCGCTGCCTCAGAAAGGCAGCCAGCATAATTAAGGACCCCATGCACCCCGGACATACTCTCTTCCACCTTCTTCCGTCAGGAAAAAGAGACCAAAGTTTGAGGTCACGTATCAACCGACTCAAGAACAGCTTCTTCCCTACTGCCATCAGATTTTTGAATGGACCTACCTCGTGTTAAGTTGATCTTTTCTCTACACCTTGCTATAACTGTCACATCATATTCTGCAGTCTCTCCTTCCTTCCCTATGTATGGTATGCATTGTTTGTACAGCATGCAAGAAACAATACTTTTCACTGTATACTCATACATGTGACAATAATAAATCAAATCAAATACCTCGATCAAGTCTCCTCTCGGCCTTCTTTTCTCCAAGAGAAACAGTTCCAGTCTCTCCAATCTATCCTGATAGATACAGTTCTTTATCCCTGGAATCATTCTTGTGAATCTCCTCCGTACTCTCTCAGTGTCTTCACACCCTTCCTCAAGTATGGTGCCCAGAACTGGACAGTCTCCAGATGAGGCCTAACTAGAGTCTTATACAAATTGAACATGATCTCCTCACTCTTGTACTGAATGGCCCCATTAATAAAGCCAATGATACAATATGCTTTAACAGTCACTCTCTCAAGCTGCACTGCCGCCTTCAATGGCCTGTCACTCAATTTCTTAACCAAGCGACTACTTTCCCTTTTATTCCATGAGCTAGAATGTTGCTCACAAGCCTGTTCTGTGGCACTGTATCAAATACCTTTTGAAGATCTATATTTACCACATCAACAACGATGCCCTTATCTACCTTCTCTGTTACCTCCTCACAAAACTCCAGCAAGTTAATAAACATGCTTTTCCATTAATGAATCCAAGCTGGCTTTCCTTAATCATCCAGCACTTGTCTAAGTGACGATTAATTTTGTCCCAAACGATGGTTCTAGAAGTGTCCCTGCCACAGAGGTCTGTAGCTGCCGGCATTATCACTGCACCCTGTGATGGACAAGATTCACAATTCTCCAGTCCTCTGACACTCCTGTGTCTAATGAAGGCCGGAAGATTATCACCAGTGACTCAGTAACTTCCATTCTCGTCTCCCTCCATATCCTTGGCTGAATCTCATCCGGTCTTGGTACCTCATCAATTCTAATTAAAGATAGCCTTTCTAACGCCTCCTCCTTCTCAATTGTAAATACCTCGCGTGTACCAGTTACATCCTCCCTCACCTCAGCCCGGGTAGCATCCTCGTCCTTTGTAAAGACAGATGCAAAGTACTCGTTTAATACCTCCGCTATTTCCCCAGCCTCCACATTCAAGTTTCCTTTTTTCTCCTTCCTGCTCTTTCTTCTGCCACCCATTTACCGTTTACATGCTTATAGTAGACATTGCGATTGTCTTTTATGTTAGCTTCACGAAGAGGCGGGCCAGGTTTATTGGCCAGGGTTCAATCAGAACACTCAACAAGTAGTGGAACACTGTGAATCCTGCCAAAGATATCAGAACCATCAATGCAAGCAACCCATGACTAAAAATGAGTTAGTTAACAAGCCATGGATGTAGGTCGGGGTTGATCGTTTTTATCTGGCTGGCACTGAATACGTGCTGCTAATTGATTACTACTCCAACTACCCGGAGGTAATGAAACTCCCGAATTGTAGTAAGGCCAGTGGGATCCGATGTGCAAAAGAAGTGACAGCGGTCCCTGCTTTGACAGCTGGGAGTGGCAGGATTTCGCTAGGAGGTATGATTTCAAGCATTTCACCTCCAGCCTCAATGGGCAAGCAGAAACAGGGGTCCACACCGCTAAGACTCTGCTCAAGGAGGCCATTGCTTCACACAGTGACCCGTATCTAGCCCTGTTGGCGTACCGTACTACTCCACTGAGCAGTGGATTAATTCCTGCTCAACTACTCATGGGTAGGAAGTTGAGGACAACACTTCCCAGAATTCCTGAAAAAAATCCATGATAAATCCAGCAAAAAACGCTGCTCAAAAGCAGAATTAAACGCACTACTACAACCGGACAGCAGAATGTTGGACGGTTTGGGGCCAGATGATACCATCAGGGCTGACACACCAGAAGGGTGGTCCATGACTGCCAAAGTCATCAGACAGGAAGGTCCCAACTCCTTTGTCATTCTCACGGATCAAGGTTCAATATTGAGACGCAATCGCAGAGCTTTGCTCGAGCTCACAGCGAATCAGTCATTTACTCTTCAATCAAGACTGGATGATGGGGTTACTCCTTCTCTCATAGAACATAGAACATAGAACAGTACAGCACAGAACAGGCCCTTCGGCCCTCGATATTGTGCTGAACAATGATCACCTCACTCAAACCCACGTATCCACCTTATACCCGTAACCCAACAACCCCCCCCTTAACCTTACTTTTTTTTTAGGACACTACGGGCAATTTAGCATGGCCAATCCACCTAACCCGCACATCTTTGGACTGTGGGAGGAAACCGGAGGACCCGGAGGAAACCCACGCACACACGGGGAGGACGTGCTGATTCCGCACAGACAGTGACCCAGCCGGGAATTGAACCTGGGACCCTGGAGCTGTGAAGCATTTATGAAGCATCTCTCCACACCTGAGACTACACACTCGGCTGTAGAAACGTTGGAGCAACCAATGAGCGAGTTAGCTTACCGGAAAATAACTAGACTACCTCAGCTTCACCTCAAGCACTACGACGGTCCACCAGGATTCAAAGACAACCCGATTGACTTAATCTATGAATATTAGCAGCCTGATTACTTAAATGTATACAGAGTTATATCAACACTGTTAGTAAAAATGTACATGCTTTGAAGCTACAAGTGTATCTAAAAAAAAACATTTCCAAAGAAAAGGGGATGTGATGATAAGTAGATTGTCATCTGCATTATCATCTGTATGTGAACAATAATATATATAAACTGCGTAGTTCCAGTATCTGGCCACCAGGCGGCGTGAGTATTCAGACACCTGACCCAGACACACCCAAGGCTTGATTCTCCGATTCTGGGGCTATGACCCCACGTTGGCATGGGAACGGTGCCGCTTTACGTCAGAACAACTGGCGCAAAAGTCTACCAATTCCCCATTTTGCCAGGGACTAGCAGGGCGGCAGGGTAGAGAACGCGGCTCAAGCTGCCGATACGCCCTGGAGAATTGCCGGGTCCGTGGCTGGACACGGGCATGGTGGTGTCCTGCAGCGGCCGGGCAGTGCTACACAGCGCTGGCTGCTCGCGGACGCGGCCCGTGAAACCGTCCCCCCCTTCGGCCGGCTCGCACCCCCCAGACCACCCCACCCCACACACAATGGCCCCAACCCCGAATAATATCCCCCCCCCCCCCCGCCCGCGCATCGGCCCTTCCCCAACTGTGGTAGCGCTGGACTCAGTCCGCAGCCGCCACGACGGGTTCCCGACGGGTGAGACCATGAGAGACCCTCGCCGTCGGGAACTCGGCCGGTCGGGAGCAGAGCATCGGGGAGCAAGCGTCAGGCAATGTCCTGAGGCCATCGATACATGGTGCGGCGTACTCTGCGAGTCCATTGCTTTGCAGGAGGCGCTGCCCCCGATTCTGTTGTAACATTCCGGCTGGTGGCCGAACGTGATTCCGGCATCGATGACCGGAGATTCCAGCCCATGTGTCCCAGGGGAAGGAGTTTGTAACAGTCGCATATTAGAGTAGCTAAGATATTGTAATATCTTAGTGTAAGTTAGTGTTCGACCATTATTTCCAACCGTATTCATCTTAGACATTTTAGTAATTTGTTAGTGTGTGTTAATAATAAATAACTTTGTTTCTAAAACAAAGTCTAATGTTCTTTGTTCACAGGGCAATATCGAGATTCCACATCTGCCCAATCAAAGGACATTACATGGTTTATGCCCGCACTGTGCACATCAGCACCTGCTCACCATTAAAATGCAGGTTCAATGGCTAAGCCCTATTCCGAGTCACTTTGCTTTATAATGTGGCCACATATTCTCAGCTGCTAGTTATTGGGTGTAGCACTGGTCATTTCTGCAAACTGCATGTAAATTGGTCCGGGAGTGCAGTCATTTTAATATATATATAAATTCTGAAATGTAAGATTTATGGAAGGCAATCAAATCTTAAACCGCAATTTATTTTTAAATAACTCTCGGGAATAGCTACTGGAAATGGAATAATATCGCTGGTCTCCCCAGAATATTTCTGTCATTATAAAAACGGTGAACTCTCGGTTGACCCAGAAGCCACTCCAATGGACCGTTCCTGTCCACTCCCAATGTATAGAATCCCAATGGACCGTTCCTGTCCACTCCCAATGTATAGAATTCCAATGGACCGTTCCTATCCACTCCCAATGTATAGAATTCCAATGGACTGTTCCTATCCACTCCCAATGTATGGAATTCCAATGGACCGTTCCTACCCACTCCCAATGTATAGAATTCCAATGGACCGTTCCTATCAACTCCCAATGTATAGAATTCCAATGGACCGTTCCTCTCCACTCCCAATGTATAAAATTCCAATGGATCGTTCCTGTCCACTCCCAATGTATAGAATTCCAATGGATAGTTCCTGTCCATTCCCAATGTATAGAATTCCAATGGACCGTTCCTGTCCATTCCCAATGTATAGAATTCCAATGGATCATTCCTGTCCACTCCCAATGTATAGAATTCCAATGGACCATTCCTATCAACTCCCAATGTATAAAATTCCAATGGACCGTTCCTGTCCACTCCCAATGTATAGAATTCCAATGAATCGTTCCTGTCCACTCCCAATGTATAGAATTCCAATGGATCGTTCCTGTCCACTCGCAATGTATAGAATCCCAATAGACCATTCCTGTCCACTCCCAATGTATAGAATTCCAATGGACCGTTCCTGTCCACTCCCAATGTATATAATTCCAATGGACCGTTCCTGTCCACTCCCAATGTATAGAATCCCAATGGACCGTTCCTGTCCATTCCCAATGTATATAATTCCAATGAATCATTCCTGTCCACTCCCAATGTATAGAATTCCAATGGACCGTTCCTGTCAACTCCCAATGTATAGAATTCCAATGGACCGTTCCTATCAACTCCCAATGTCTAGAATCCCAATGGATCATTCCTGTCCACTCCCAATGTATAGAATTCCAATGGACCGTTCCTGTCAACTCCCAATGTATAGAATTCCAATGGACCATTCCTGTCCATTCCCAATGTATAGAATTCCAATGGGTCATTTCTGTCCACTCCCAATGTATAGAATTCCAATGGACCGTTCCTGTCAACTCCCAATGTATAGAATTCCAATGGACCGTTCCTATCAACTCCCAATGTCTAGAATCCCAATGGATCGTTCCTGTCCACTCCCAATGTATAGAATTCCAATGGACCGTTCCTATCAACTCCCAATGTATAGAATCCCAATGGATCGTTCCTGTCCACTCCCAATGTATAGAATTCCAATGGACCGTTCCTATCAACTCCCAATGTGTAGAATTCCAATAGACCGTTCCTGTCCATTCCCAATGTATAGAATTCCAATGGACCATTCCTGTCCACTCCCAATGTATAGAATCCCAATGGACCGTTCCTGTCCACTCCCAATGTATAGAATTCCAATGGACCATTCCTGTCCATTCCCAATGTATAGAATTCCAATGGACCATTCCTGTCCACTCCCAATGTATAGAATTCCAATGGACCATTCCTGTCCATTCCCAATGTATAGAATTCCAATGGACCATTCCTGTCAACTCCCAATGTATAGAATTCCAATGGACCATTCCTGTCCACTCCCAATGTATAGAATTCCAATGGACCATTCCTGTCCATTCCCAATGTATAGAATTCCAATGGACCATTCCTGTCCACTCCCAATGTATAGAATTCCAATGGACCATTCCTGTCCACTCCCAATGTATAGAATTCCAATGGACCATTCCTGTCCATTCCCAATGTATAGAATTCCAATGGACCATTCCTGTCCACTCCCAATGTATAGAATTCCAATGGACCATTCCTGTCCACTCCCAATGTATAGAATTCCAATGGACCATTCCTGTCCACTCCCAATGTATAGAATTCCAATGGACCATTCCTGTCCACTCCCAATGTATAGAATTCCAATGGACCATTCCTGTCAACTCCCAATGTATAGAATTCCAATAGACCATTCCTGTCAACTCCCAATGTATAGAATTCCAATGGGTCATTTCTGTCCACTCCCAATGTATAGAATTCCAATGGACCGTTCCTGTCCACTCCCAATGTATAGAATTCCAATGGACCGTTCCTGTCCACTCCCAATGTATAGAATTCCAATGGACCATTCCTGTCCATTCCCAATGTATAGAATTCCAATGGGTCATTTCTGTCCACTCCCAATGTATAGAATTCCAATGGACCATTCCTGTCCACTCCCAATGTATAGAATTCCAATGGACCGTTCCTGTCCACTCCCAATGTATAGAATTCCAATGGACCGTTCCTGTCCACTCGCAATGTATAGAATTCCAATGGACCGTTTCTGTCCACTCCCAATGTATAGAATTCCAATGGACCATTCCTGTCCACTCCCAATGTATAGAATTCCAATGGACCGTTCCTATCCACTCCCAATGTATAGAATTCCAATGGACCATTCCTGTCAACTCCCAATGTATAGAATTCCAATAGACCATTCCTGTCAACTCCCAATGTATAGAATTCCAATGGGTCATTTCTGTCCACTCCCAATGTATAGAATTCCAATGGACCGTTCCTGTCCACTCCCAATGTATAGAATTCCAATGGACCGTTCCTGTCCACTCCCAATGTATAGAATTCCAATGGACCATTCCTGTCCATTCCCAATGTATAGAATTCCAATGGGTCATTTCTGTCCACTCCCAATGTATAGAATTCCAATGGACCATTCCTGTCCACTCCCAATGTATAGAATTCCAATGGACCGTTCCTGTCCACTCCCAATGTATAGAATTCCAATGGACCGTTCCTGTCCACTCGCAATGTATAGAATTCCAATGGACCGTTCCTGTCCACTCCCAATGTATAGAATTCCAATGGACCATTCCTGTCCATTCCCAATGTATAGAATTCCAATGGACCGTTTCTGTCCACTCCCAATGTATAGAATTCCAATGGACCATTCCTGTCCACTCCCAATGTATAGAATTCCAATGGACCGTTCCTGTCCACTCCCAATGTATAGAATTCCAATGGACCGTTCCTGTCCACTCCCAATGTATAGAATTCCAATGGACCGTTCCTATCCACTCCCAATGTATAGAATTCCAATGGACCGTTCCTGTCCACTCCCAATGTATAGAATTCCAATGGACCGTTCCTATCCACTCCCAATGTATAGAATTCCAATGGACCATTCCTGTCCACTCCCAATGTATAGAATTCCAATGGACCGTTCCTGTCCACTCCCAATGTATAGAATTCCAATGGACCGTTCCTGTCCATTCCCAATGTATAGAATTCCAATGGACCATTCCTGTCCACTCCCAATGTATAGAATTCCAATGGACCGTTCCTGTCCACTCCCAATGTATAGAATTCCAATGGACCGTTCCTGTCCACTCCCAATGTATAGAATTCCAATGGACCGTTCCTGTCCACTCCCAATGTATAGAATTCCAATGGACCGTTCCTGTCCACTCCCAATGTATAGAATTCCAATGGACCGTTCCTGTCCACTCCCAATGTATAGAATCCCAATGGACCGTTCCTGTCCACTCCCAATGTATAGAATTCCAATGGACCGTTCCTGTCCACTCCCAATGTATAGAATTCCAATGGACCGTTCCTGTCCACTCCCAATGTATAGAATTCCAATGGACCGTTCCTGTCCACTCCCAATGTATAGAATCCCAATGGACCGTTCCTGTCCACTCCCAATGTATAGAATTCCAATGGACCATTCCCATTGTTATGGGCCAGGGTTTAGTAAACTCCAAAGTGCATCATGGAGTTCACCTGACCTACAACTGTTTATTGATTTTGGTTACGGGGAGCACAAGGACCTGCCTTTCAGCTGTTCTTCAACAGAGGCCTGCAGCACTTTTAATCAAAAACAAAGTTTATTCTATGAATTTAGTGAACATTTTATAAACACACAGACAGTGAGCATTTTTATCAACTACAAACATAAATACCCCACACAGCTACAGTTCTCTATATGTAACCCTTAATAACTTCCCTTAACTGTTTCAATTTAATAACAACATCCAATAAACTAGTAAACCCTTTTACCAAAACAGTAGGTTTGGATTCCTTACAGAAAAAAGTTATCACTTTTAAGTTACCAAGTGACCTGGAGACACCTTTTAACACGCAGAGAGAGAAAACCTTATTTTTCAACCTATGCTGTACAAACCAGTTCAAACTCCAAAGACGAAATTAAAGCTCAGGTCCACAGCCCAGCTCCAAGTTCAAAAACAAAACTAAAAACCCAGAGCCACAGCCCTGCTCCACCCACACAATGACATCACTGAAGCCATTTGAGAAGAAAAAACATTTCTTAAAGGGACACCATCCCATGTTGCCATCCACTCTCAATGTAAAGAATCCCAATGGGCCATATCTGTATGTGTCAACACATGTATGCAGATAGAACTATATATACGTATCTGTATGTGTCCACACACATTCACACACTCACACACACGTATGTAGATAGAACAATAGGGCTGGTTTAGTTCAATGGGCTAGACAGCTGGTTTGTGATGCAGAACAAAGCCAGCAGCGCGGGTTCAATTCCCATACCAGTTTACCCGAACAGGAGCCGCAATGTGGCGACTAGGGGCTTTTCATGCTAACTTCATGCTTGTGACAAGAAAAGATTATTCTAACATATAAGTATCTATATGTGGCCACACACACACACACATGTATGTATTTAAAAAAAAAAATATTTTTTAATTCTCCTCCTTTTTCACATTTTCTCCCAAATTTACACCCAACAATAAACAATAATCAGTCACCAATGTAATGTCAATCCCCATATCAATAACAACAATCCCATCCTCCCACCAAACCCCAGGCATTAGCCCGCATGTTCACACAAACAAATGACAAAGAGGAATCAGGAATCACCCATAGTCACCATTAACACACACAGCCCCCCTCCCCCAACCCTCCCAGCCCCCCCTCCCCCTACCCTCCCAGCCCCCTCCCCCCAACCCTCCCAGCCCCCAACCCCCCCAACCCTCCCAGGCCCCCCTCCCCCCAACCCTCCCACCCCCCCTCCCCCCAAACCTCCCAGCCCCCCCTCCCCCCAACCCTCCCAGGCCCCAGCCTCCCTAATGTTCGATGTGATCCAATTCCTGAAAGTGCAGAATGAATAACGCCCATGAATTGTAGAACCCCTCCATCCTTCCCCTCAGCTCTCATTTGACCTTCTCAAGAGTCAAGAATTCCAGCAGGTCCCCCCGCCCCACGCCAGGGCACAGGGTGGAGAGGCTCCATCCCAACAGGATCCGCCTTCAGGCGACCAACGAGGCGAAGGCTACAACAGCTGCCTCCGCGCCCGTTTCCAACCCCGGCTGGTCCGACACCCCGAATATGGCTTCCCGGGGGCCCGGGCCCAGTTTCACGTGCATCACTTTAGAGATTAACCTAAAAACCTCCTTCCAGTAATCCTCCAGCTTTGGGCAGGACCAAAACATATGAATGTGGTTTGCGGGGCCTCCCCCATCACACACGTCTTCTACCCCCTCAAGGAGCCGGCTCATCCTCACCCTTGTAAGGTGGGCTCTATACACCACCTTCAGCTGTATCAGCCCCAACCTCGCACACGAGGTGGATGCGTTCACTCTCCGGAGCACCTCACACCAGAACCCCTCCTCCATACCCTCTCCCAACTCTTCCTCCCACTTTGCTTTGATCCCTTCTAGCGGCACCTTCTCCTCCTCCAAAATAGCCCCGTAAACTGCCAATACTACCCCCTTCTCCAGTCCACCTGTCGTCAGCACCTCCTCCAGCAATGTGGAAGCCGGCTCCACTGGGAAGCTCTGATCTCCTTTCTGGCAAAGTCTCGAACCTGCATGTATCTAAACATTTCCCCCTGCTCCAGCCCATACTTCTCTCCCAGCTCCTTCAATCCTGCAAAACGACCCCCAAGATACAAATCTTTTAGCGTCATAATCCCCTTCTCCTCCCATCTCCGAAAGTTTCCATCCCACTTTCCTGGCTCAAATCTATGGTTCCACCGAATCGGCATTTCCCTTGACCCTGCCCCCAACCCGAAGTGCTGTTGAAACTGCCTCCAAATTCTCAATGAAGCTATTACTACCGGACTCCCTGAGTAACCCCCCAGGGGGGGTCGGGAGCGGCGCTGTAACTAGCGCCTTCAATCCCGACCCCCTACCCAAACTCTCCTCCATTCTGACCTACTGGGAATCAACCCCCCTGACCCAGCTCCGCACCTTCTCCACATTCGCCGCCCAGTAATAATACATCAGGTTCGGAAGGCCCAAACCCCCTGCCTGCCTTCCCCTCTGTAGCAGCACCTTTCTAACTCTGGCCACCTTCCCTCCCCATATGAACGAGGTAATCATCCCTTCAATCCCTCTAAAAAATGCCATTGGCAGGAAAATCAGCAGGCATTGAAAAATAAACAGTAATCGTGGCAACACATTCATTTTAACCGCCTGTACCTGACCCGCCAGTGACAGAACACACACGTATGTATATAGAACAGTATATAAATATGTGTGTCCACACACTCACACACACGTATGTATATAGAATAGTATATAAATATCTGTATGTGCCCACAGACATTCACACGCACACTCACACACACACGTATGTATATAGAACAGTATATAAATATCTGTATGTGTCCACACACTCACACACACGGATGTATATAGAATAGTATATAAATATCTGTATGTGTCCACAGACATTCACACGCACACTCACACACACATGTATGTATATAGAACACTATATAAGTATCTGTATGTGTCCACGCACACTCACACACACACACACTCACTCACACACATACACTCACTCACGCACATATCAGACTATATATAAACGTGATGGCAATTGGTTTGACTCCTCAACTTGGACAATATTATAATTCGCTGCAAATATGGAATTTGCCAAAATATTGTTCCCAATTTTCCAACTATTTAAATTGATGTTTTCGCCATGGTATGTTCACGGTGATATCAACCCTACCATTAATCCCTAACGTCACCAGGTAAGCAGTAATGAGACTGTGCTCTCGTGGGTGCGTGTGTTCAGAATCTCCCCTCAGGTGGTGCAATGATTAAAAGGCAAATCATCAGGCATTCATTTCCAATAAGACTACAAATTACTTGCTCTAAAAAAGCCCTGAAGCTGTGAAGTGCTCCAACAGATAATTGCAACATCTTGACCTTGACACAGGCCTGTACCTCGACATAAGTTCCTCCACTTTGGGAGAGGGAGGACGCTGTCGACCCTGAGCAATGAAGCAAGACGGTTGGGTAGGAACGAGCTCTACTGTGTGAGGAATGAGGGGTGAATCTCAGAGTCACACAGCCAATTGGAAATGAGCAGAAACAGACAAACATCGGCAAACCCAGCAGGCACGGCCCACAGAACACCACAATCCCGATTTAGGCCAACAAAAATGGAGCACTGCTTAATTTTAGACAATTTTCAATTTCACAATTTGTAGATGGCAGTACATTTGTGCCAAACAGCAGTCACACTTGCTGCACATGCTCAGACACAGTGTCAAAGTCAGACTGTGACTATTTAAAGTGAGAAGTAGGACTGCCGGCAGTCACTGAATTATACATTTCTACAAGCAGCTGATTACTGTCTAGTTCAAACCACATCACTTCAGACAGAAAATTACAACAACTCAGAGACAAAACATTTTAAGAGTCAGCTTTTTCTGAAAAAACAATTGTGATTTTTCTTCATAATCAACCCTCACACACACACTGTACCCCATCCCACACCCCACCCTCACACACACACTGTACCCCATCCCACTCCCCACCCTCACACACACACTGTACCCCATCCCACTCCCCACCCTCACACACACACTGTACCCCATCCCACTCCCCACCCTCACACACACACTGTACCCCATCCCACTCCCCACCCTCACACACACACTGTACCCCATCCCACTCCCCACCCTCACACACACACTGTACCCCATCCCACTCCCCACCCTCACACACACTGTACCCCATCCCACTCCCCACCCTCACACACACACTGTACACCATCCCACTCCCCACCCTCACACACACTGTACCCCATCCCACTCCCCACCCTCACACACACACTGTACCCCATCCCACTCCCCACCCTCACACACACTGTACCCCATCCAACTCCCCACCCTCACACACACTGTACCCCATCCAACTCCCCACCCTCACACACACTGTACCCCATCCAACTCCCCACCCTCACACACAAACACTGTACCCCATCCCACTCCCCACCCTCACACACACACTGTACCCCATCCCACTCCCCACCCTCACACACACACGCTGTACCCCATCCCACTCCCCACCCTCACACACACTCTACCCCATCCAACTCCCCACCCTCACACACACACTGTACCCCATCCCACTCCCCACCCTCACACATACACTGTGCCCCATCCAACTCCCCACCCACACACACACTGTACCCCATCCCAATCCCCACCCTCACACACACCCTGTACCCCATCCCACTCCCCACCCTCACACACACACTGTACCCCATCCCACTCCCCACCCTCACACACACTGTACCCCATCCCACTCCCCACCCTCACACACACACTGTACCCCATCCCACTCCCCACCCTCACACACACACTGTACCCCATCCCACTCCCCACCCTCACACACACACTGTACCCCATCCCACTCCCCACCCTCACACACACTGTACCCCATCCCACTCCCCACCCTCACACACACTGTACCCCATCCCACTCCCCACCCTCACACACACACTGCACCCCATCCCACTCCCCACCCTCACACACACACTGTACCCCATCCCACTCCCCACCCTCACACACACACTGTACCCCTTCCCACTCCCCACCCTCACACACACACTGTACCCCATCCCACTCCCCACCCTCACACACACACTGTACCCCATCCCACTCCCCACCCTTACACACACACTGTACCCCATCCCACTCCCCACCCTCACACACACTGTACCCCATCCCACTCCCCACCCTCACACACACACTGTACCCCATCCCACTCCCCACCCTCACACACACACTGTACCCCATCCCACTCCCCACCCTCACACACACACTGTACCCCATCCAACTCCCCACCCTCACACACACACTGTACCCCATCCCACTCCCCACCCTCACACACACACTGTACCCCATCCAACTCCCCACCCTCACACACACACTGTACCCCATCCAACTCCCCACCCTCACACACACACTGTACCCCATCCCACTCCCCACCCTCACACACACACTGTACCCCATCCCACTCCCCACCCTCACAGACACTGTACCCCATCCCACTCCCCACCCTCACACACACACTGTACCCCATCCCACTCCCCACCCTCACACACACTGTACCCCATCCCACTCCCCACCCTCACACACACACTGTACCCCATCCAACTCCCCACCCTCACACACACACTGTACCCCATCCAACTCCCCACCCTCACACACACACTGTACCCCATCCCACTCCCCACACTCACACACACACTGTACCCCATCCCACTCCCCACCCTCACACACATTGTACCCCATCCCACTCCCCACCCTCACACACACACTGTACCCCATCCCACTCCCCACCCTCACACACACACTGTACCCCATCCAACTCCCCACCCTCACACACACTGTACCCCATCCCACTCCCCACCCTCACACACACACTGTACCTCATCCCACTCCCCACCCTCACACACACTGTACCCCATCCCACTCCCCACCCTCACACACACACTGTTCCCCATCCAACTCCCCACCCTCACACACACACTGTACCCCATCCAACTCCCCACCCTCACACACACACTGTACCCCATCCCACTCCCCACCCTCACACACACACTGTACCCCATCCCACTCCCCACCCTCACACACACTGTACCCCATCCCACTCCCCACCCTCACACACACACTGTACCCCATCCCACTCCCCACCCTCACACACACACTGTACCCCATCCCACTCCCCACCCTCACACACACACTGTACCCCATCCCACTCCCCACCCTCACACACACACTGTACCCCATCCCACTCCCCACCCTCTCACACACACTGTACCCCATCCCACTCCCCACCCTCACACACACACTGTACCCCATTCCACTCCCCACCCTCACACACACACTGTACCCCATCCCACTCCCCACCCTCACACACACACTGTACCCCATTCCACTCCCCACCCTCACACACACACTGTACCCCATCCCACTCCCCACCCTCACACACACACTGTACCCCATCCCACTCCCCACCCTCACACACACACTGTACCCCATCCCACTCCCCACCCTCACACACACACTGTACCCCATCCCACTCCCCACCCTCACACACACACTGTACCCCATCCAACGCCCCACCCTCACACACACACTGTACCCCATCCCACTCCCCACCCTCACACACACACTGTACCCCACCCCACTCCCCACCCTCACACACACACTGTACCCCATCCCACTCCCCACCCTCACACACACACTGTACCCCATCCCACTCCCCACCCTCACACACACACTGTACCCCATCCCACTCCCCACCGTCACACACACTGTACCCCATCCAACTCCCCACCCTCACACACACACTGTACCCCATCCAACTCCCCACCCTCACACACACTGTACCCCATCCCACTCCCCACCCTCACACACACACTGTACCCCATCCCACTCCACACCCTCACACACACTGTACCCCATCCCACTCCCCACCCTCACACACACTATACCCCATCCCACTCCCCACCCTCACACACACACTGTCCCCCATCCCACTCCCCACCCTCACACACACACTGTACCCCATCCAACTCCCCACCCTCACACACACACTGTACCCCATCCAACTCCCCACCCTCACACACACACTGTACCCCATCCCACTCCCCACCCTCTCACACACACTGTACCCCATCCCACTCCCCACCCTCACACACACACTGTACCCCATCCCACTCCCCACCCTCACACACACACTGTACCCCATCCCAATCCCCACCCTCACACACACACTGTACCCCATCCCACTCCCCACCCTCACACACACACTGTACCCCATCCCACTCCCCACCCTCACACACACACTGTACCCCATCCCAATCCCCACCCTCACACACACACTGTACCCCATCCCACTCCCCACCCTCACACACACACTGTACCCCATCCCACTTCCCACCCTCACACACACAGACAATGGGTGGAATTTTCCAGTCTTTTCTTGCCGAGTTGGTCTCGGAGAGAGAACCAGCGGGAAGGCCGCTGGGTCTGTCGGGTAAATCTGTCTCCTCATGTCTCCTGCAGCTCTCCCTCAACACACCCGTCACAGCACCACCGTGATCTCACTCCGACACAGCATCCCGCCTCGGATGGTAAAGCTGGCTGGTGGGGTCCCATCGCCTTCTCTCTGAGGAGATGGTGCCGTCACTCGGAGTCAAGGAGGCCAACTCTGTGAGGGTGGCATCGACAATGGAGACCTTGGTGCAGGACGTACAATCCATGGCAGCCGATGTCTGCTCCAGGGGTCAGATCATGACCTCCATGGCTGAGGGCATGACCTCCATGGCTGGGGGCCTGACCTCCATGGCTGGGGGCCTGACCTCCATGGCTGGGGGCATGACCTCCATGGCTGGGGGCATGACCTCCATGGCTGGGGGCCTGACCTCCATGGCTGGGGGCCTGACCTCCATGGCTGGGGGCATGACCTCCATGGCTGGGGGCATGACCTCCATGGCTGGGGGCCTGACCTCCATGGCTGGGGGCATGACCTCCATGGCTGGGGGCATGACCTCCAATGCTGGGGGCCTGACCTCCATGGCTGGGGGCCTGACCTCCATGGCTGGGGGCATGACCTCCATGGCTGGGGGCCTGACCTCCATGGCTGAGGGCGTGACCTCCATGGCTGAGGGCCTGACCCCTCTGGGGCAGGGCTTCAACAGCCTGGTGCCGGTCCTGCTGTGAATGCACGAGTTTCTGTGCCAGAGGATGGCATGGCTTCTGGATCTCACTCCAGCTGCCCCACCAGCTCAAGGAGAAGCCTGAAGGGGAGATGATCGGGAGGGGCACAGCCTGGAGACCCTGGGGGTGTCCGACCCATCTGACACCCATTGTAGTAACGAGCTTTTATTTCTATATATATTTAAAGTACCCAATTTGTTTTGCCGTTAAGGGGCAATTTAGCATGGCCAATCCACCTTTCCTGCACATCTTTGGGTTGTGGGGGCGAAACCCACGCAGACACGGGGAGAATGTGCAAACTCCACACGGACAGTGACCCAGAGCTGGGATCAAACCTGGGTCCTCAGCGCCGTGAGGCGGTTGTGCTAACCACTGTGCCACCTTGCTGTCCCTATGTAATAACTAGCTTGAAAATCTCTTTGATCACCTATAAAGTGCCCATCCGCTCTGATGTGATTGGGCCATCCTCCACCGACCTCTGTGCAAACTCGCGGTACCCTGCCTCAGCGGTGAGAGAGTGGCAGCTCGATGCCACCCCCACCCCCCACAATGACGGCGCAGTAATGCCGCGCTGACCCTGTCACAGACCCCCCCCCCCAGGCCCCCCCCCAACACCCCACCTAAGGAAGGTTCGCCCCGCCCCCCTCGCCCCCGCCCCACCTCACACCCCCACACAATTCCCCCTTACACAGCCAATAAGCTTTAGCAATGAGGATGCCAAGATCTGAAGTCAGTGAGAGTCCGTGCACCTGGTCAGTAGGTGGAGATTCACACCGGGACCCCTGACCCCGGAGGAGGCAGTCACAGCCGAGATGTGACGTTCTGCCCCCCCCCCTACCAGGTTCAGTGGCAGCTCGCGCTCAGCTCTCCATCAGGCAGGAGTCGGACATTCTGCAGACAAGAGGAGCAGCACTCTGTCCTAACTCTATTGTTATTCTGCAACGTCCGGCAGTCACTTCAGCTCCCTGCCCATCATTGCAGCCACCATCCCGATGACCTCCCGCAGGCACCACAGTAAGGGGAGGGTGTCAGACACCATGGAGGGATAGGCCTTCGCACCCTGGTCCAGGTCACCCCTAAACCGAGAGCCTATCAGGGCGTCTCGAACACTGCGCCCCATACAGGCCTGGCCATCGGCCAAGGTCCTTCCACCGCCTCCTCTGCAGGTTGCCCATTGCCGCCCTCCTTGGCACCCTCCTCCTCCGAGGAGGTGTTGTGCTCCTCCATCTCCTCCTGGTCCAGCTGCTCACTCTGCTGCAGGGCCAGGTTATGCAGAGCACAGCAGACCACAATGATGCGGGACACCCTCTGGGGGCTGTGTGGGGGAACTCCCCAAGACCGGCCCAGGCACTGGGACTGCATCTTGGGGAGTCCAAACGTTTGCTCGACCAGCATGCACGTTGATGCACGTTGATGCACGTTGATGCACGTTGATGCACGTTGATGCATGTTGATGCACGTTGATGCACGTTGATGTATGAGACTCGTTATAGTGACTCTCAGTGGGTGTTTGGGGCCTCCACACTGGGGTCATCAGCCACCTCCTGAATGGGTACCTTCAGTCCCTGAGGTGCCATCTGTCCACCTGCTGCTCTCCCTCAAAAACAACGGGGATCCATGAGCGTCCCAAGGTGTTACTGCCATGGACGCACCCTGGGAAACGGGCACACACCTGCCCATGCATATTTCATGGTCACAGACACGCTGGATGCTCGCGCCCAGCAAACGATGCCCCACGTTGCCATGGGCAGCGCAGAGTCGCGAGCGTGCAATCTATGACACCTTGTACCTGGAGCATGCCTGCTATGTGGGCGAAGGCGATGGTCCTGGTGTGCTGTCTCGCCTGGGCTCTGGTCCAAGTTGCTGGAATATGGGTCTTTCCAAATAGCCCACCTGTGACCTCCCTAATGCACTTGTGTGCGACAGACTGGGAGATGCTGCACAGGTAACTCCAGCAGCCCTGAAACAATCGGCTGGTGTGAAAGTTCAGGGCCTCAGTGACCTCCCAGTCCACAAGGTGTTAACTTTCACATCCCCCGGCACGGCTGGGCCACCATCGCTCGGCACAGATTCAGTTTTCCCCGGCACCAGATCTCTGACATCTGGAGGTAGGAAACTGGCCAATGGTAGACCGGGGCAGGTAGTGTCTCCTCCAGGTAGGTGAGGGAGCCCTACCCCCCCCCCCCCCCCACTCCCCTGCAGGGCACCGGTCTTGGCTGCACGCGGCCACACGTTAATGTCGTTGCTTCTGCTCCTCCGGCTCCACGATTGTCCCGAATCCCGAACTGGAAGGAAGAGAACGGGAAAGTCAGTGATGAGGAACCCAGACATGCCCTGACCCTCGGTCCTCTCAGCGTCTGAGATACCCGCCCATGCGCCCCCCCCCCCCCCCCCCTGGCTGGTGGCGAGTTTGTCCAGGCGGGAAGTAGGTTCATGGGGAGGTCCTCCTCCTTCCCAGTTCCTCTCTGCACCGGGGGTCCGTAGATTCTCCGGTCTCCGACTCCAAAGTCACGATGGGCCGGCGAATCCCCGTTTAAGATGAAATCGGGGACGCCACATTTGCGATGATCCGACCCCTTGAAAACAGCATTCGCGGGGAGTAGGACGCACGTCGTATGGACGGCTTCAGCACGACACCAGAGGCCCCCACCCCCACCTCCCCCCGACGGCGCGGGTCACTCGGGCTGTTTATTTTGGGACCTCCGCGTGGCGGCTGTGGGACTGAGTCCAGCACTGCCACAACCGGGGGGGGGCGGAGCCGTTCCGCAGGCCGGTGGGGGGGGGGGAGCCGTTCCGCAGGCCGGTGGGGGGGGGGGGCGGAGCCGTTCCGCAGGCCGGTGGGGGGGGGGGGGCGGAGCCGTTCCGCAGGCCGGTGGGGGGGGCGGGGGGAGCCGTTCCGCAGGCCGGTGGGGGGCGGGGGGGGAGCCGTTCTGCAGGCCGGTGGGGGGGGGGGGCGGAGCCGTTCCGCAGGCCGGTGGGGGGGGGGGGGGGCCTGAGCCGTTCCGCAGGCCGGTGGGGGGCGGGGGGGGAGCCGTTCTGCAGGCCGGTGGGGGGGGGGGGCGGAGCCGTTCCGCAGGCCGGTGGGGGGGGGCGGAGCCGTTCCGCAGGCCGGTGGGGGGGGGGGGCCTGAGCCGTTCCGCAGGCCGGGGGGGGGGGGGGGCGGAGCCGTTCCGCAGGCGGGGGGGGGGGGGGCTTTGGCGGGGACTGGGGTCACTGGTGGGGGATGGTCTGGGGGTGGCAAGCCTGGTTACAGGGGGGCAGTTTCTGGCAGGCCGGGTCCGCCTGCGACTGGCGCCGTATTGTACAGGGCAGTCACTGCTGGCCGCCGCCGTGCGCATCGCGGCCACAGACCCAGCAATTCTCCGGCTGTATCTGCCGCTAAAGCCAGGGGCTCTACGCTGCGTGGCTGCTAACCCCCCCCCCCCCCCCCCCCACACAGCGGCATCGGCGATTAGTCTCCAAATCGGAGAATCCCGTCCCAGGAGCGTAGGGCCAAAGAGCAAACAAAACTCCAGCTAAAGGTCTTCCGGTTAGGGTTAGGGTTAGGATTAGGGTTAGGGTTAGGGTTAGGATTAGAGTTAGGGTTAGGGTTAGGGTTAGGGTTAGGATTAGGGTTAGGGTTAGGGTTAGGGTTAGGGTTAGGGTTAGGGTTAGGGTTAGGGTTAGGGTTAGGGTTAGGGTTAGGGTTAGGGGTAGGGTTAGGGGTAGGGTTAGGGGTAGGGGTAGGGGTAGGGTTAGGGTTAGGGTTAGGGTTAGGGTTAGGGGTAGGGGTAGGGGTAGGGGTAGGGGTAGGGGTAGGGTTAGGGTTAGGGTTAGGGTTAGGGTTAGGGTTAGGGTTAGGGTTAGGGTTAGGGTTAGGGTTAGGGTTAGGGTTAGGGGTAGGGTTAGGGTTAGGGTTAGGGTTAGGGGTAGGGTTAGGGGTAGGGTTAGGGGTAGGGTAGGGTTAGGGTTAGGGTTAGGGTGAGGGTTAGGGTTAGGGTTTAGTGGTAGGGTTAGGGGTAGTGTTAGGGTTAGTGGTAGGGTTAGGGTTAGGGGTAGGGGTAGGGGTAGGGTTAGGGTTAGGGTTAGGGTGAGGGTTAGGGTTAGGGTTAGGGGTAGGGTTAGGGTTAGGGTGAGGGTTATGGTTAGTTTAGGGTTAGGGGTCGGGTTAGGGTCAGGCGGCCATGGTGTGAGCAGTCGCACATTTGGCAGCTCCCGCTTGAACCGTTTTTCCCCGGACCGTTGCCTGCTTGTTGGGTGGAGGTTTCACTGAAAGAAGATGCAGGGGTGACTGGAGAAGAGTCTGACTCCATTGGTGGGAGAGGTGGATGAATCCACGGACCAGAAGTACGTCGAGAGGAAGGGGGTAGATGGAGCAGGAGAATCTTTGTGCGCCACAGCTTAAGCGGGCGGAGGGTACAGGGCCTGCACTGTGAACCCATGGTCAATGGACCAACTGGTGGACTTCTGAAATGAGAAGTTCAGCCAGCAGAGGAGAGAGGTCCATGAGGACCGAGGCAAGGCTGTAGATCAGTTGAAGTTGGGTATCGAGGCTGGCTGGAGTCCCAGGGACACGCTATCCAGAAAGTGGAGGAGGTGGTGGAGGAGCACGAGGAGCATCTCGCCTCATTGGCGGCTGAGATAGGAGCCATGGGGACACTCAGAAGAGGTTAAAGGAGGAGGTGGAGGGCCTGGAGAATCGCTCCCGGTGATAGAATTTAAGAATCGGGGGGATGCTGAAGCCTTCGAGGGAGCCAGCGCCGGTATGTATGTGGCCAAGTTTGTTGGCGAGGGTGACGGGGCCTTTGACTGGTACCTGGAGGTTGACGGAGCGCACAGGGCACTAATGAGGAGACCACAAGCGAACGAGCCGCCAAGGGCGATGGTGATGCATCTTCACCAGTCCCTGGATAAGGAGAAGATACCGAGATGGGCGAGGCAGATGAGGAGGTGCACCTGGGAGGGGGGCAAGCTTGAGGTGGTCCACTTAGGTTGGTCAACCCATTAGCACTGGTCACTCCATCAGCGCTGGTCACTTCCTGAGAACTAGTCACTTCCTCAGGACTGGTCACTTCCTCAGGACTGGTCACTTCCTCAGGACTGGTCACTTCCTCAGGACTGGTCACTTCCTCAGCACTGGTCACTTCCTCAGGACTGGTCACTTCCTCAGCACTGGTCACTTCCTCAGGACTGGTCACTTCCTCAGGACTGGTCACTTCCTCAGCACTGGTCACTTCCTCAGGACTGGTCACTTCCTCAGGACTGGTCACTTCCTCAGTGCTGGTCACTTCCTCAGTGCTGGTCACTTCCTCAGCACTGGTCACTTCCTCAGGACTGGTCACTTCCTCAGCACTGGTCACTTCCTCAGCACTGGTCACTTCCTCAGTGCTGGTCACTTCCTCAGTGCTGGTCACTTCCTCAGGACTGGTCACTTCTGCAGCACTGGTCACTTCCTCAGCACTGGTCACTTCCTCAGGACTGGTCACTCCTCAGTGCTGGTCACTTCCTCAGTGCTGGTCATTTCCTCAGTCTGGTCACTCCATCTGCACTGGTCACTTCCTCAGTGCTGGTCACTTCCTCAGTGCTGGTCACTTCCTCAGTGCTGGTCACTTCCTCAGTGCTGGTCATTTCCTCAGGACTGGTCATTTCCTCAGTCTGGTCACTCCATCTATACTGGTCATTTCCTCAGTGCTGGTCACTTCCTTGGTGCTGGTCACTCCTCAGTGCTGGGCACTTCCTTGGTGCTGGTCACTTCCTCAATGCTGGTCATTTCCTCAGTGTTGGTCACTTCCTCAGTGCTGGTCACTTCCTCAATGCTGGTCATTTCCTCAGTGCTGGTCACTTCCTCAGTGTTGGTCACTTCCTCAGTGCTGGTCACTTCCTCAGCACTGGTCACTTCCTTGGTGCTGGTCACTTCCTCAGTGCTGGGCACTTCCTTGGTGCTGGTCACTTCCTCAATGCTGGTCATTTCCTCAGTGTTGGTCACTTCCTCAGTGCTGGTCACTTCCTCAGTGCTGGTCACTTCCTCAATGCTGGTCATTTCCTCAGTGCTGGTCACTTCCTCAGGACTGGTCACTTCCTCAGTGCTGGTCACTTCCTCAGCACTGGTCACTTCCTCAGGACTGGTCACTTCCTCAGGACTGGTCACTTCCTCAGTCTGGTCACTTCCTCAGCACTGGTCACTTCCTCAGGACTGGTCACTTCCTCAGTGCTGGTCACTTCCTCAGCACTGGTCACTTCCTCAGGACTGGTCACTTCCTCAGGACTGGTCACTTCCTCAGTCTGGTCACTTCCTCAGTGCTGGTCACTTCCTCAGTGCTGGTCACTTCCTCAGCACTGGTCACTTCCTCAGGACTGGTCACTTCCTCAGGACTGGTCACTTCCTCAGTCTGGTCACTTCCTCAGTGCTGGTCACTTCCTCAGCACTGGTCACTTCCTCAGGACTGGTCACTTCCTCAGGACTGGTCACTTCCTCAGTGCTGGTCACTTCCTCAGTGCTGATCATTTCCTCAGTGCTGGTCACTTCCTCAATGCTGGTCATTTCCTCAGTCTGGTCACTCCATCTGCACTGGTCACTTCCTCAGTGCTGGTCACTTCCTCAGTGCTGGTCACTCCTCAGTGCTGGTCACTCCTCAGTTCTGGTCACTTCCTCAATGCTGGTCACTCCTCAGCGCTGGTCACTTCCTCAGCACTGGTCACTTCCTCAGTGCTGGCCACTTCCTCAGTGCTGGTCACTTCCTCAGCGCTGGTCACTTCCTCAGCACTGGTCACTTCCTCAGTGCTGGCCACTTCCTCAGTGCTGATCATTTCCTCAGTCTGGTCACTTCCTCAATGCTGGTCACTTCCTCAGGACTGGTCACTTCCTCAGCACTGGTCACTTCCTCAGTGCTGGCCACTTCCTCAGTGCTGGTCACTTCCTCAGTGCTGGTCACTTCCTCAGTGCTGGTCACTCCTCAGTGCTGGTCACTTCCTCAGCACTGGTCACTTCCTTGGTGCTGGTTACTCCTCAGTGCTGGGCACTTCCTTTATGCTGGTCACTTCCTCAATGCTGGTCATTTCCTCAGTGTTGGTCACTTCCTCAGTGCTGGGCACTTCCTTTATGTTGGTCACTTCCTCAGTGCTGGTCACTTCCTCAGTACTAGTCACTTCCTCAATGCTGGTCATTTCCTCAGTGCTGGTCACTTCCTCAGTGTTGGTCACTTCCTCAATGCTGATCATTTCCTCAGTGCTGGTCACTTCATCAACGCTGGTCATTTCCTCAGTGCTGGTCACTGCCTCAGTTCTGGTCACTTCCTCAGTCTGGTCACTTCCTCAGGACTGGTCACTTCCTCAGTGCTGGTCACTTCCTCAGCACTGGTCACTTCCTCAGTGCTGGCCACTTCCTCAGTCTGGTCACTTCCTCAGGACTGGTCACTTCCTCAGCACTGGTCACTTCCTCAGCACTGGCCACTTCCTCAGTCTGGTCACTTCCTCAGGACTGGTCACTTCCTCAGTGCTGGTCACTTCCTCAGCACTGGCCACTTCCTCAGTCTGGTCACTTCCTCAGGACTGGTCACTTCCTCAGTGCTGGTCACTTCCTCAGGACTGGTCACTTCCTCAGGACTGGTCACTTCCTCAGGACTGGTCACTTCCTCAGTGCTGGTCACTTCCTCAGTGCTGGTCACTTCCTCAGCACTGGTCACTTCCTCAGGACTGGGCACTTCCTCAACACTGGGCACTTCCTCAGGACTGGTCACTTCCTCAGCACTGGTCACTTCCTCAGGACTGGCCACTTCCTCAGTCTGGTCACTTCCTCAGGACTGGTCACTTCCTCAGCACTGGTCACTTCCTCAGCACTGGCCACTTCCTCAGTCTGGTCACTTCCTCAGGACTGGTCACTTCCTCAGCACTGGTCACTTCCTCAGTGCTGGTCACTTCCTCAGGACTGGTCACTTCCTCAGTGCTGGTCACTTCCTCAGGACTGGTCACTTCCTCAGCACTGGTCACTTCCTCAGGACTGGTCACTTCCTCAGCACTGGTCACTTCCTCAGTGCTGGTCACTTCCTCAGGACTGGTCACTTCCTCAGTGCTGGTCACTTCCTCAGCACTGGTCACTTCCTCAGGACTGGTCACTTCCTCAGCACTGGTCACTTCCTCAGTGCTGGTCACTTCCTCAGGACTGGTCACTTCCTCAGTGCTGGTCACTTCCTCAGCACTGGTCACTTCCTCAGTGCTGGCCACTTCCTCAGTCTGGTCACTTCCTCAGGACTGGTCACTTCCTCAGTGTTGGTCACTTCCTCAATGCTGGTCATTTCCTCGGTGTTGGTCACTTCCTCAGTGCTGATCATTTCCTCAGTGCTGGTCACTTCATCAACGCTGGTCATTTCCTCAGTGCTGGTCACTGCCTCAGTTCTGGTCACTTCCTCAGTGATGGTCACTTCCTCAATGCTGGTCATTTCCTCGGTGTTGGTCACTTACTCAGTGCTGATCATTTCCTCAGTGCTGGTCACTTCAGCAACGCTGGTCATTTCCTCAGTGCTGGTCACTTCCTCAGGACTGGTCACTTCCTCAGTGCTGGTCACTTCCTCAGTGCTGGTCACTTCCTCAGTTCTGGTCACTTCTTTCCACCTGAAGCCATGTTGGTTACCTGTTGCTAGGTAATTGTTGTACAACTACATTACACTTTCAGCCCTGATAATCCATCTCAATATTTGCACAGAATAGAGCGGCAGTAAAGCTGGATTCTTAAAATTGTTACTGCACGAAGGCCACTCAGCCTGTCGAGTTCATGCTGGCTCTCTGCAAGACCAACTCAGCAAAAACATGGAAAGCTTCACAAATTGGTGTGTCGGACTGGGCTCTCTGACACCTTTGCCTGTTTAAGGGGCGGTTTCTAATCTACTGGCACGGCACTAATGTCCATTAATCCCCTCAATGTGTAAAGGTGGGAATTAAAATGATACAAATAATTGCTTGGTAGAAGAGTATCAACTTCATCCCGATGATACAGATCAATGAGATTTTGTACTTTATACAGAAAGACTCTGGATGTAAACTCAAGTGCTGTTGAATTTGTACAGCACGGGTCACAGTTGGAATATTGCACCTCAGGTGCCGGCTCCCCAATATATGAGAGATATGGGAGCCATGGGGACAGTGAGGATTCACTGGAATAGACGGAGTGGTTCTACTCATGAGTAAAGGCTCAGACGATAGGGAGCTTTGATTGGTAATTGGGTCAGAGAGCAATGTTCCATGGGGTGAATACTGAAAGATTGTTTCCACTGACATTTGGATAGCTATTGAACTGGGACAAAGTCTGGGCCTATCACAAACACAAAGTTCAAAGTTACAATTTTACACGGAAAGTTATTTATAGAAAATCTAATTAAAGTGATATAATATCTATCAGGTTGAACATCTTGGTCCATAAGTTTTATTGGGATAATTGTCTCGTTAACTGAACTATCTCGGCGATATTCCTTCAGAGAGAACCTTCACCAATAACAATCCCACAATAAAGGGCGTTTTTATCAAAATACAAACACAATGATGTTTAATCATCCCAAATAGCTCACAGATTGCAGTGAAATTAACTTTGTCCTCGTCAGATTAAAATATTTTACTGCAATCATTCATTAAGAACACTCCTGTGAAATGTTTTTAAATGTTTTACGAGGTTGAAGAGTAAGAAGTCTGACAACACCAGGTTAAAGTCCAAAATGTTTGTTTCAAACACTAGCTTTCGGAGCACTGCTCCTTCCTCAGGTCAATCAGGTGAGGAAGGAGCAGTGCTCCGAAAGCTTGTGTTTGAAACAACCCTGTTGGACTTTAACCTGGTGTTGTAAGACTTCTTACTGTGCTCACCCCAGTCCAACGCCGGCATCTCCACATCGAGGTTGAATAGGATATACAAATGCAAATTGTTGTTCAATGAGTCTCTCCTGCCTAGTGTAGCCATCTGGATTGGCCACGTCCCGATTCCAAAATGGACATTCGCAAAGAGTACAGAGAAAAATGGACAGTACTAGGATAATAAGAAGGTGCAAGGTTTCCTATGGATTGGAACTTGCAGAGCCCAGACAGAACTGATACTACAAGCCATTAGCATGGTAATGAGCTATCTCCGGGGACAAAAGAGAAACATTTAAACAATCAGTACCAGGACAGACTCCCCGGCGCCAGTGGAGACTAAAACAAAGGCAGACCAACGGTTACCTAGGGCCTGCCCAGCGATCGAGGAATGACCCCGTTATTGGAGAGAATCGATACAAACGATTGGGACATGGTCCAATTAATTGGGACCAAGTTCAGGGTCCGCCCATATGGGCGTGAAACCCTTTAGGGTATAAAGCAGAGACCCCAAAGTCAGAACACTCTCTTAAGAACTCTTGAACTCTCCACCTTCACCTTGGCATTTGGCTCTCAGCGACGAGAGACCCGCCAAGCACCAACCAAGTAAGTCTAAGGTCAACGCACGCCACGAGATAGGCGCTCCTAGCTACTATTCTATACCAGTTCGAAGCCAGCAGTATCAGGACCAGACAACGGGCAGTGGGCGCCCGAAGATAAGTATAGGCTTTTAGTAGTAGTTGTAGTTTAGCGAGTAGAGTTTGTGCATGAGTAATAATTGACTGTGTGTGCAAATAAATGTGCATTGATTTCAAACTTACTAACTGGTGTATTGAGTTATTGATCAGTACTTGGCTTTGAACCCTGTGGTGGTATCAGAAAGATACCTGGCGACTCTTGAGCAAAGGTAATTAAAACAGAGCAAATTAAGGGAAAGCATAAAGAGCAACACTGGTACTGTAGAGCGAGTGTGTATCTGAGTGTTAATCCTGTACACACTGGGTAACTCGCTCCTGGTACTGTAGAGTGAGTGTGTATCTGAGTGTTAATCCTGTACACACTGGGTAACTCACTCCTGGTACTGTACAGTGAGTGTGTATCTGAGTGTTAATCCTGTACACACTGGGTAACTCACTCCTGGTACTGTACAGTGAGTGTGTATCTGAGTGTTAATCCTGTACACACTGGGTAACTCACTCCTGGTACTGTACAGTGAGTGTGTATCTGAGTGTTAATCCTGTACACACTGGGTAACTCACTCCTGGTACTGTAGAGTGAGTGTGTATCTGAGTGTTAATCCTGTACACACTGGGTAACTCACTCCTGGTACTGTACAGTGAGTGTATCTGAGTGTTAATCCTGTACACACTGGGTAACTCACTCCTGGTACTGTACAGTGAGTGTGTATCTGAGTGTTAATCCTGTACACACTGGGTAACTCACTCCTGGTACTGTAGAGCGAGTGTGTATCTGAGTGTTAATCCTGTACACACTGGGTAACTCACTCCTGGTACTGTAGAGTGAGTGTGTATCTGAGTGTTAATCCTGTACACACTGGGTAACTCACTCCTGGTACTGTACAGTGAGTGTATCTGAGTGTTAATCCTGTACACACTGGGTAACTCACTCCTGGTACTGTACAGTGAGTGTGTATCTGAGTGTTAATCCTGTACACACTGGGTAACTCACTCCTGGTACTGTAGAGCGAGTGTGTATCTGAGTGTTAATCCTGTACACACTGGGTAACTCACTCCTGGTACTGTACAGTGAGTGTATCTGAGTGTTAATCCTGTACACACTGGGTAACTCACTCCTGGTATTATACAGCATTTTTGAAAGCCCACAATGAAATAATGAGTCTTTTGACTGTGACTGAATCTATTGTTCTTCGACATTCTTTATCATTCAGAATGCCGTTTAAATGTGGCCCCTCCCTTTTCCCTGGTTGGTGGGGGGGGGGGGGGGGGGGGCAGGGGTCTGCAGTGTTTCGGCAGCTGTAGTCAGGGTTACTGACAGCGAAACGGTGCTGACCATTTAAGGAATGTCCATCTGTCAGCTGTGGTACCCCAAAGGGGAGTGTCTGCTTCCTGAGTTCCAGCTACAAAGGATCGTTGTACTCAACGTGCTGGAGACATATTGTGAATAACTCCTGTCTGCTGGCCTTCTGTCACCATTCTGGAGGGTGTTTCCCTGACATTAAAGGAACAACTAGTTGTCATTTTAATTCATTGACTGTACAATGCGCAGTCCCTGTAAATATTGTTTAACTGGGAGTCTGTCGCCTGCCATTCGTTTTCACATTTCTTTTATTCATCACTACTAACAATGCTCAGCAATATTTGGCATTGGATTCTCGAGCTATTGCAGCACAGAAGGAGGTAAAACTGTCTGAGAGAAATCCCACTCTCCCACTCTCTCCCCATCACCCTGTATCAATCACAAACTAATCCCACTGCCCCGCTCTCTCCCCAGAGCCCTGTATCAATCCCAAACTAATCCCACTGTCCCGCTCTCTCCCCATAGCCCTGTATCAATCACAAACTAATCCCACTGCCCCACTCTCTCCCCAGAGCCCTGTATCAATCCCCAAACTAATCCCACTGCCCCACTCTCTCCCCATAGCCCTGTATCAATCCCAATCTAATCCCACTGTCCCGCTCTCTCCCCATAGCCCTGTATCAATCCCAAACTAATCCCACTGCCCCGCTCTCTCCCCAGAGCCCTGTATCAATCCCAATCTAATCCCACTGCCCTACTCCCTCTCCATAGCCCTGTATCAATCCCAATCTAATCCCACTGTCCCACTCTCTCCCCATAGCCCTGTATCAATCCCAAACTAATCCCACTGCCCTCCTCCCTCCCCATAGCCCTGTATCAATCCCAATCTAATCCCACTGTCCCACTCTCTCCCCATAGCCCTGTATCAATCCCAAACTAATCCCACTCCCCCGCTCTCTCCCCAGAGCCCTGTATCAATCCCAATCTAATCCCACTGTCTCGCTCTCTCCCCATAGCTCTGTATCAACCCCAAACTAATCCCACTGCCCCGCTCTCTCCCCATAGCCCCGTATCAATCCCAATCTAATCCCACTGTCCCGCTCTCTCCCCATAGCCCTGTATCAATCCCAAACTAATCCCACTGCCCCACTCTCACCCCATAGCCCTGTATCAATCCCAATCTATTCCCACTGTCCCGCTCTCTCCCCATAGCTCTGTATCAATCCCAAACTAATCCCACTGCCCCGCTCTCTCCCCATTGCCCTGTATCAATCCCCAAACCAATCCCACTGTCCCACAGTCTCCCCATAGCCCTGTATCAATCGCAATCTAATCCCAGTGCCCCACTCTCTCCCCATTGCCCTGTATCAATCCCAAACTAATCCCACTGTCCCGCTCTCTCCCCATTGCCTGTATCAATCCCCAAACCAATCCCACAGTCTCCCCATAGCCCTGTATCAATCCCCAAACTAATTCCACTGCCCCGCTCTCTCCCCAAAGCCCTGTATTAATCTCAAACTAATCCCACTGCCGCACTCTCTCCCCATCGCCCTGTATCAATCCCAAACTAATCCCACTGCCCCGCTCCCTCCCCATAGCCCTGTATCAATCCCAAACTAATCCCACTGCCCCACTCTCTCCCCATGGCCCTGTATCAATCCCCAAACTAATCCCACTGCCCCGCTCTCTCCCCATAGCCCTGTATCAATCCCCAAACTAATCCCACTGCCCCACTCTCTCCCCATGGCCCTGTATCAATCCCCAAACTAATCCCACTGTCCCACTCTCTCCCCATAGCCCTGTATCAATCCCAAACTAATCCCACTGTCCCGCTCTCTCCCCATTGCCTGTATCAATCCCCAAACCAATCTCACAGTCCCACAGTCTCCCCATAGCCCTGTATCAATCCCCAAACTAATTCCACTGCGCCCACTCTCTCCCCATAGCCCTGTATCAATCCCAAACTAATCCCACTGCCCCGCTCCCTCCCCATAGCCCTGTATCAATCCCAAACTAATCCCACTGTCCCACTCTCTCCCCATAGCCTGTATCAATCCCCAAACTAATCCCACTGCCCCGCTCTCTCCCCATAGCCCTGTATCAATCCCCAAACTAATCCCACAGCCCCGCTCTGTCCCCATAGACCTGTATCCATCCCAAACTAATCCCACTGCCCCGCTCCCTCCCCATAGCCCTGTATCAATCCCAAACTAATCCCACTGCCCCACTCTCTCCCCATGGCCCTGTATCAATCCCCAAACTAATCCCACTGTCCCACTCTCTCCCCATAGCCCTGTATCAATCCCCAAACTAGTCCCACTGTCCCGCTCTCTCCCCATAGCCCTGTATCAATCCCCAAACTAATCCCACTGCCCCGCTCCCTCCCCATAGCCCTGTATCAATCCCAAACTAATCCCACTGTCCCACTCTCTCCCCAGAGCCCTGTATCAATCCCCAAACTAATCCCACTGTCCCACTCTCTCCCCATAGCCCTGTATCAATCCCCAAACTAATCCCACTGCCCCGCTCCCTCCCCATAGCCCTGTATCAACCCCAAACTAATCCCACTGCCCCGCTCCCTCCCCATAGCCCTGTATCAATCCCCAAACTAATCCCACTGCCCCACTCTCTCCCCATAGCCCTGTATCAATCCCCAAACTAATCCCACTGCCCCGCTCTCTCCCCATAGCCCTGTATCAATCCCAAACTAATCCCACTGCCCCACTCTCTCCCCATAGCCCTGTATCAATCCTCAAACTAATCCCACTGCCCCGCTCTCTCCCCATAGCCCTGTATCAATCCCAAACTAATCTCACTGTCCCGCTCTCTCCCCATAGCCCTGTATCAATCCCCAAACTAATCCCACTGCCCCGCTCTCTCCCCATAGCCCTGTGTCAATCCCCAAACTGATCCCACTGCCCCACTCTCTCCCCATAGCCATGTATCAGTCCCCAAACTAATCCCACTGCCCCGCTCTCTCCCCATAGCCCTGTATCAATCCCAAACAAATCCCACTGCCCCACTATCTCATCATTGCCCTGTATCAATCCCAAACTAATCCCACTGCCCCGCTCTCTCCCCATAGCCCTGTATCAATCCCAAACTAATCCCACTGCCCCACTATCTCATCATTGCCCTGTATCAATCCCAAACTAATCCCACTGCCCCGCTCTCTCCCCACATTTCTCCAATTTGTTAAATTTGTTGAAATTCATATAAATAACAATCTTTCTCATTGTCACAAGTAGGCTTACATTAACACTGAAATGAAGTTTACTTCCGGTGGCGGCTATGAAGGAGTAGGTCGCACATTTGGTGGCTCCAGCTCGGGTCGGAACTTTGGACCTTTTTCCCCGATTTGTTTGTCGGATTTGATTCAGAAAATTAATGGTGGAGGCAATTGTGAAGAGGAATCCTACATCAGTGCATGAAGAGGCGGACCGGGAGTTCTCGCAAAGGAAGAAATAGGCGAACGGAGAGGGCTTGGGCTGAGGCTGCAGCAGGAGAAAGCTTGGCGGACGACCGGGGTCCTGGCTTGACCACCCTGCGGTCGACGGAGCAGCTGATGCAGTTCACAGAGGAGAGCCTCGCCAAGCAGAAACAGGAATGCTTGGACCCGATTAAGGAGTCAATTGAACGGCTGGAACTCAGACTGGATGCTCAAGATTGGGCGATCCAGAAAGTGGAGAAGGCACTGACTGAGCAGGAGGAACACCAAGCTGCAGTGGAGTTGGAGGCGGGGATGCTAAGAGACCAGCAGAAAAGGCTCCAGATGTTGGAGGACCTAGAGAACAGGTCCCGCCAGCAGAACCTGAGAATTGTGGGTCTCCCAGAGTGATTTGGCCTAATAAAGGTGATGGCTGATCGGCGGAGGGGTGCGGGGGGCAAGAAGCCCCCCCAAACAGGCTGATCACATGGAATGTAAAAGGGCTAAATTGTTATGGACCATGGTTTAGAGAACCCCAAAGTATATCATGGAGTTCACCTGACCCACAACCTTTACTTGTGGTATGGGGAGCACAGGTGGGGTACAGCAGAAATGGAAAAGTATTTTTTAAAGCAAAACAATGTTTATTCTATGAACTCAAGTTAACCTTTTTAAAACATACAGTGAACATCTTAGCAACCATCAATTCAAATACACCCCCCAAAGAATACAACACAAAGTAATCCTTACTTTCCTTTTAACATCCATAAGACGTTAAAAAAAACCTTTTGACAGAAGCACATGAGGTTTAAATTCACGACTGAGAATAGTTATCACTCTGAATTCACCAAATGATCAAGAGATAGTATTTTCGTGGCAGAGAGAACAACAGTACACCTGCTTTATCTGGCTTCAGCTCCAACACTGAAACGAAACCAAAAAAAAACACAGACACAGCAAAGCTTTTCTCAAAGTGAAACTAAAAAGCAGAGCCAGAGCTCAGCTCCACCCACACTCTGACATCACTGCAGCCAGAGCTCAGCTCCACCCACATTCTGACATCACTGCAGTAACTTTAGCAGACTACCATTTCTTAAATTGGCATTCTCATGACACCTCCCCCAAGAAAAAAAAACCCATTAACTTCAAGATGGTTTCATTTTTCACCTTTTCACCATCCTTTAAGAAATGCACACAGGAAAATACCTTATTGTTTCAAAAAACAACACACGCAAACAGGTATAATAATATAGTCCATTTTTTTTTGTTCTTCTTCCTCCAACTCACCTGCTTTATTTAATCGTTCTCTAAAATTTGACACGTAACTATTAATGTAAGTTCTGATTTCTCACTCACCAATTTTTCCTGAATCAATTTAAGTGGTCCTCTTACCTCATGACCAAAAATTAGTTCAAAAGGACTGAATTTGGTTGACTCATTAGGTGCATCCCTAATTGCAAACAGTACGAATGGAATTCCTTTATCTCAATCCTCTGGATAATCTTAACAATAAGCCCTAAACATTGTCTTTAATTTCTGATGCCACCTTTCCAATACTCCCTGCAATTCTGGATGGTACGCAGTTGATTTAAATTGTTTTATCCCTAAGTTATCCATAACTTCTTTGAATAACCTCGAGGTAAAATTTGATCCTTGATCCAATTGCATTTCTGTGGGTAGTCCATATCTAGTAAAGAATTGAAGTAACTCCTCCACAATCTTCAATCTTTTTAGCTGTAATATTACCCACTGGAATGGCCTCTGGAAACATCCATTATAGTCAAAAGATATTGATTCCCGCTTTTTGTTTTGGGAAGCGGTCCTGCACAATCGATTAGGACCCTTGTAAAATGTTCCTCAAATGCTGGAATGGGTATTAAGGGCCCTGGTTTTATCGCTGCTTGAGGTTTCCCTATCACTTGATATGTGTGACGTGATTGACAAAATATAACTACATCTTTATGTAGTCCAGGCCAATAAAAATGTTTTTGGATTTTAGCTTGAATTTTCCTTATTCCCAAATAACCTCCCACCGGTACCTCATGTGCAACTCGCAACACCTCCTTTCTATACCCTACCGGCAATACTACTTGATGAACTTCTGCCCACCTTTCATCCGCCTGCATACGTACAGGTCTCGATTTTCTCATCAAGACATTACTTTTACGGTAATAATACTCTGGTATACACTCAGATTCCTCTTCCGTGTCTGCTTTCTGATACATCCGTTTGATTTCTATATCTTTCTGTTGTAACTCCACCAATTTTCCTGAACTAAAAATATCCGCCTCATCCTCCACCTGTTCTTGTTCTTTTTCAACCATCTGATCAAAAATCGTTTCTGATAATTGCACTTCAACTTCATCTTCACTCTTTGATTTCTCCTCTTGTCTTAACCTGTGACTTTGCGACCTTGTTACTACACAATCCGGAATAATCCCAGGATGTACATCCTTCAACACTTCAGTTGTCTGATTTTCCACTTGCTTATCAACCACAGTAAGCATCACTCCCACCTGCGATCCAGCTATATCATTACCCAAGATAAACTGTATTCCTGGACAAGATAGTTTCTCTATTACTCCTACTACCACTTCACCAACCTTACCTTATATAATGGAACACGACTCCTCTCACCCCGAATTCCACATATTACCACCTTTTCTGGAAACATTCTTCCCAAACTACATAACTCCTCATCTCTTACCATTAAAGATTGACTAGCTCCCGTATCTCTGTATGAGGCGGAATCCCCAGCTGGGTTGGAGGGAATGAGGCAATTCTTAGGGGGGGCTGAGGTTCCTGAAGGTGAACAAGGGGTTGGTAGAAGGGCTAGGGGCCCCGATCAGGTTGGAGGAAACAGCAGATGGGCTGAAGGCCATGCAGTTGGGTAAAGCCCCAGGGCTGGATGGGTACTTAGTGGAGTTTTATAAAAAGTTCTACTGCCAATGAGGACATTTAATGAGGCAGGGGAGAGAGGGGGCGTCCCCTGATTATGTCACAGGCCACAATCTCACTGATCTAGAAGCGGGATAAGGGCCCTGAGCAATGCGGGCCCTACAGACCAATCGGCTAAATGTAGATGCCAAACTGTTGGCCAAAATCATGTCCTCTAGGATTGAAGACTGCGTTCCGGACGTGATTGGGGAGGACCAGACTGGATTTGTAAAGGGTAGGCCGTTGGCGGCCAACGTAAGAAGGTTGCTGAATCTGATTATGATGTCCCCAGAGGGTAGGGAGGTGGAGGTAGTGGTCGCAATGGATGCAGAGAAGGCATTTGACCGGGTGGAATGGGAATATCTGTGGGAGGTACTGGGGCGGTTTGGATTTGGGCGGGGCTTCATTGACTGGGTCAGACTGCTGCATCAGGCTCCTGTGGCAAGTGTTTGGACGAACAGGCTGACATTGGGCTATTTTAGACTGCACCGGGGGACGAGACAGGGCTGCCCGCTCTCCCCGCTGCTGTTTGCGCTGGCTATAGAGCCGCTGGCAAACGCGCTGAGAGCCTCAAGGGGCTGGAAGGGGCTGGGAGGGGGGCTGGGGGTGGAACACAGAGTCTCGCTATACGCAGATGACCTGCTGCTATATGTTTCTGACCCATTAGAGGGGATGGGAGAAATTATGAGGATTCTGGGGGATTTTGGCTGGTTTTCGGGGTATAAATTGAACATGGGGAAAAGTGAGATGTTCGCAATCCAGGCGAGGGGGCAGGAGAGGCGATGGGGAGGAGGGGGGGGGGGCGGCCGTTTGAAGTGGTCGGGGGAAGTTTTCGGTACCTCGACATCCAGGTGGCAGGGAAATGGGAACGGCTACACAAGTTAAATATGGCCCGACTAGTGGACCAAATGAAGGAAGATTTCCGAAGGTGGGAGGCGCTCCCGCTATCACTGACTGGGAGGGTCCAGACAGTGAAAATGATGGTTCTCCCGTGATTCCTGTTTGTGTTTCAGTGTCTCCCCATCTTTATTCCGCGCTCCTTCTTTAAACGGGTCAATAAGGTGATCTCTGGCTTTGTATGGGTGGGTAAGACCTCGCGAGTAAAAAAGGGGATGTTGGAGCGGAGACGGGGGGAGGGCGGGCTGGCGCTGCCAAACTTTAGTAATTATTATTGGGTGGCGAATATCGCCATGTTTAGGAAGTGGGTTGGGGGGGGGGGGGGGGGGAGTCGGTGTGGGAGCGGGCGGAGGTGGCAGCATGCAACGGCACTAGTTTGTGGGCATTGGTAACGGTGCCTCTGCCGTTCCCGCCGGCACGGTACTCCACCAGCCCCGTGGTGGTGGCGGCCCTGAGAGTCTGGGGGCCAATGGAGGAAACATGTGGGAGCGGAGGGAGCATCGATCTGACCCCAATCTGTAATAATCACCGGTTTGCCCCGGGGAGGTGAGATGGAAGGTTCCGGAGATGGCAGAGAGCAGGGATTGAGAGGACGGGGATATGTTTATTGAGGGGGGTTTTCCAGCCTGAGGGAGTTGGAGGAGAAATTTGAACTGACGGGAGGGAATGGGTTTAGGTCCCTGCAGGCGCGGGACCTCCTACGTAGGCAGGTCTCAACCTTCCCCCTCCTACCACCAAGGGGGGATACAGACAGGGTAGTTACCAGAGGGTGGGTGGGAGAAGGGAGGGTCTCTGACATCCATAAGGAACTCATGGGGGTCAGAGGATACGCAGACTGAAGATTTGAAACACAAACGGGAAGAGGTGTTAGGAGGAGAGAGAGAGGATGGTCTCTGGGCCTGATACAGTTCAAGGTCGTTCAT
>NC_052147.1:4892667-4894263 GCF_902713615.1 Scyliorhinus canicula
GAGTGTGTGTATGTGAGAGAGTGTGTATGTGTGAGAGAGTGTGTGTATGTGTGAGTGTGTGTATGTGTGAGTGTGTGTATGTGTGAGTATGTGAGAGTGTGTATACGTTAATAAATAAATAATCTTTATTATTGTCACAAGTCGGCTGACATTAACACCGCAATGAGGTTACTGTGAAAAGCCCCTAGTCGCCACATTCCGGCGCCTGTTCGGGTGGACAGCGAGACAGGAATTGAACCCGCGCTGCTGGCCTTGTTCTTCATCACAAACCAGCTGTCTACCCCACTGAGCTAAACCAGCTAAACACATACAAACTCCACAGATATACACTCACACAGCCTCTCACACATAGACACTTCACACATACACTCTAACATATACATAGTCTCACACATACACACTCTCTCACATATACACTTTAACATACACACGCTCTCTCATATATACACTCTAACATGTGAGAGTGTGTATGTGTTAGAGTGTATATGTGAGACACTGTATGTGTGAGAGTGTATATGTGACAGTGCGTATGTGTGAGACTGTGTATATGTGAGAGTGTACATGTGAGAGAGTGTGTATGTGTGAGTGTGTGTATGTTAGACTGTGTATGTGTGAGTAAATCAGAGTGTATATGTGAGACACTGTGTATATGTGAGTGTGTATATTTGAGAGTGCGTATGTGTGAGAGTGTGTATATGTGAGAGTGCGTATGTGTGAGACTGTGTATATGTGAGAGTGTATATGTGTGAGACTGTATATGTGAGAGTGCGTATGTGTGAGACTGTGTATATGTGAGAGTGTATATGTGTGAGACTGTGTATATGTGAGAGTGTATATGTGAGAGAGTGTGTATATGTGAGAGTGCGTATGTGTGAGACTGTGTATATGTGAGAGTGTATATGTGTGAGACTGTGTATATGTGAGAGTGTATATGTGAGAGAGTGTGTATATGTGAGAGTGCGTATGGGTGAGACTGTGTATATGTGAGAGTGTATATGTGAGAGAGTGTGTATATGTGAGAGTGCGTATGTGTGAGACTGTATATGTGAGAGTGTATATGTGAGTGTGTGTATGTGAGTGTGTATATGTGAGAGTGCGTATGTGAGAGTGCGTATGTGTGAGACTGTATATGTGAGAGTGTATATGTGAGTGTGTATATGTGAGTGTGTATATGTGAGAGTGCGTATGTGTGAGACTGTATATGTGAGTGTGTATATGTGAGTGTGTATATGTGAGTGTGTATACGTTAGAGCCGTCATTTTCAAACCTTGGGTCCTCACCATCAGGGGTAGTGGGGCGGCCTTCCAGCAGAGAATATGGCCAGTATGTATTTTTGTGTATATATGTGTGTGAGTGTGGGATGTTTAAACTATCTCTGTGTTTTAATTACAACTTAGCATGTTGCTACGCATTTATTTTCACCAAAAGTGATTAATCAGCACTAATTATCTCTGACACTCTTTGGAAGCAGTGACATTAATCTTCCTGTTCAGTCTGAAATTAGAACCATCCTCTGGTAGATCAATGTTTGATTTACATCAAACCTGGCAGTTTAGAGCAATTTAATTCATCCTACTAATTCGGGCAGTGGAAACA